>NC_137458.1:92466440-92758940 GCF_964235325.1 Thermobia domestica | reverse complement strand
CAGACACTACTTGCTAATATACAAAAATTGCACATTATTATTATTATTATTAAGCAATTACATGGGACTAAAAAGTTTTTTAAAAGAAATAATTTCTAGGAATTAGGAATTAGATTTCTGGGCTGTCGGCATCTAAGGCCACGTTAGCCCATCCCGTATGAAGGATGACGTCCCTTAGCGAGCCCACTGTACGATGAAAGGGAAGGAAGAAAGGATTAGGAAAGGAAGGAAGCAGCCTGGGACCATTATATTAGGTACGTCCATCCCGGCATTTGAATGGTATGAATGAACGAAACCCAAGAAAGACTTCACTCAAGATGGCAGGTCTGAAAAAGGAGTTACACTCTTTCGGCCGAGTGTCCCCACCAGGAGTCGAACCTGGGACCGCTCACCTCAAAGGCAAGAGCAGACATAATTTCTTCATAACGTTCACATTACAACTAACATATGAAAACTCGTCAAAACTTGTGGAACTTGCTCACATATTTCTAAACCGGCGTATTTTTTTTTTTTTGAGAGTAATTCGCTGACTACTTTCTCAATATCAACGTGGTGCCATTCTTCGCTTTCAGTGCTCTGGATTGGCAAAGGGCTCAACCAATGCCGTAACTTTTGCGGGGGAATGGGGAAACTGCCCCCCCCAATTAAGCTTCCAGTTGTTTGATAGGATTCATTTGAGTTAAAACTTTGTTGCTTTGTATGATGTGATATGAACAGGAACTTATAAATAAAGCTTGGAATAGGTTTACCACATAACAGAAAAAAAAAGAAACGAAAATGTGTTCCGAGCCTCATTCAGTAAAATGTGTCCTATTAGAGCCCCAGACAAAATATATATTTAGTAAGGCTTTCAACATATTGTCTCATTTAGTTAACTTGTGAAGCACCGTACTATTTTCAAAAGCATTGCAAATAATTTAAGATGTTTCTGCTGCCCCACTATCTGAACGAAATACATTCCTTTAAGATGTAGCATATAGGTAATCTGGATCTTACTTTAGTAAACCATCAACTGGCGTCCCAAGAAGTATCGAACACGTTTAGTAAGGATTTCACTTCAAATGCCATCATTATTCTAGGGGGCCTCAACTTGACATATTTTAGGAGGTCTAATTAATGTTTGGTCTTCCAAGAAAAAGCCCAAGTTACGGGGCTGAGCTCAATTTCATCTTCGACCTTGTTCTACGAATTTAAAATTTGATGGTTTTTAGTGTACTGAATGATCGCTCAGGATTGGCTTAGTCAGAGGCACAGTGAGATACAGTTGCAAAGAAGTACACAAATCCAGAACACTACTAACATAGGAAGCTATCTACGACTAAATAATTGGCTAATTAATTCCAAGTTAAAATTTCACTAAATTGTTTCTTCACTACTTATCGGAAACTTGTTAGTTGTTGCAACAAAAGGCAATACATTTTCCGAGTAGAATTCACTAAATCTATTATAGCTGGTTCCGTGATTTCTTTTTCCTCTAAGTAGAGTACTCTTGCAGTAATATGAAACCTGCAAAGTGCTTTTGAAGGTGTTGAATTTCAGTTTAGCGTCCCTTTCAGCAGCGAGGCTATGTGAGACGTGGACCTACTGATTAACGTGGAATCCGAACCACATGAGCTCCCGCCGGGAATCGAACCCGGGTCTCCCGCGCCAAGAGCGCGTACGCTAACCGCTTAGCCACGGAGGAACTCTGCAAAGTGCTTTTAACATCCAAACATTATAAAGTTATACTCCGAAACTTAAATACCGGGAGCCTGTTAGTTACGCCACTGCTTGAGAATACAGATTCTTTATTCATAGAAAGGAAACTTAATGACTACATATCAGGGTTGGCTGGTTTAAACCAATGTTTAAAGCAGCTGTTTTTTTTAAAAAAAGCAACTGGTTTAAACCAAATATCGAAAATGTTCGTAAAAGTGTAAGTGTTTGTAAAATCTTGTTGAACACACATTTTGGGTTATCACGTTTCACTCCCGTATATTATTCGTATTATATTCAGACCTAAATTCCCCATTCATTACTCAAAAAGATTATACTACAAAAGCAACTTTTTTTATGTAAGTTTATAAATGTTTGTTTTGTGATTTTTTTTGTAGTTATTATTGTTATGTAATTGCAATCAAAGAAACATTCTAAATATTGTTTTGTTTACTATTGATAAAATACATCGAAATGCCGTACTTTGTGTGTGTGTGGGGGGGGGAAGGAGGGTCATACAGACCCCACGAGAGGCATTTAGTGAAATGAGAAGTATCTTCGATATCTATTTATGTATAAATGAGTCTGAGCCAAAGTGGACTCAAATAATTCGTATTTTTGTGATATGCAAATTAAGTCGTTGTATTTCTTTAATTTGGACCAATAAAAGTCGTTGTTAACTAACTTGAATTTAAATTAGTTCGTTTGTACTCCGTAGTACTTTGAAATTGTCCATATGTAATTCAGTATAATGGTTTCACTTGTGCACTGTTTATCTTTTTGTCCTTCTGAAATGACTCTTGAGAGCTATATTAAGAAGCATGTAAAGATCAGTATAACGTATTTTTATCAAGATTCCTTCGTGAGTGAGTCGGCAGACGTATCGCATTTGTGGCCAATTAGTCCTGGTTCCGAGTTCAAATGGAGGACAATTTTTCTCGGATGTAACTCGAGAAGCAGTTTTTATTCCGCTTTAAGCTTATTGTGACCCCTTCCAGCATAACCCGACTGTTGCATAATAACATCAAGGCGAAACAAACTTATTTCTGTCCATATATGATATGAATATATAGAGCAAATTATTTAAACCAAAAAAACCTGGTTTAAACCAAAAAACCCGTTTTTTTTTTGTTTTTTCAATAAAAGCCATGGTTTTTGCCAACCCTGCTACATATACAGATGACGTTAGAACCATCCATTAGTATGCAAATCAAATTATTTATAAAACCATCCTTCTATTAAGATATTTCCAAAACGTATAACCTGGAAAGTAAATGTATTAACTCTGTAATTATGAAACTATGATGGGGAAACATTTTGGGCCGCAGGCTAAAGAAAAACGAAAAAATATAGGTGGGGCAATATAGTTAAAAAAAAAACAGTGATTGTATCACTTGTAAAACCAAGCTCTATTAATACTCGAAAGATCATGAAGGGGAATGTGATAAATGGTATTGTGAATGCATTTTTAAACATTTCTCATAATTTGGCTGGAAGTATAATCCACTGATTCTCAGAAGTGAAGTTATATTCGTCAGGTAATGAATCACGTCGTGGGCTGGGTGGAAACGTTTAAGGAGCTACATCTAATCCGCGGGCCATGCTTTGCCCATCACTGTCTTAAGACGTGAAGATAATAAGCCAAAGATGTGCAATTTTGAGTTCATGTACGTTTATTTAAAAGGTATTACGTGTTTCAAAATACTGACTTATTTTTACTTTTCAAAGTAAAGCATATAAAAGCTACTATTTGCTGCGATTGAATTATAACAATAAAACAATGTTTGTGAATAGACACTATAAAAAGATAATGTAAAGAAAGAAAAAAAAACAAATGGGTGCTTTGCCAGAAGTAGGGTTGTGTTGATGACAAATAGACTCTTGTGTACATATTTATACATGCAACCTGAAATATGATAAATATACACGAAAACTTGATCTTACTCACCAAGAACTTTCTCTAGCGAAACCTTAAAGAAAATTATCACTGCCAAACAGATGACATTGAAAACAGACTCTGTCGCGCCGAACAAATTTTTAAATTCAGCATCCATCTGAAATATAAAGATTTAATTGTTATACAAATTTATTCTATTAAATAATATATTTTACCTTTTTCTAGTCATGAAGTTCCAAAGTAGTTCATTGTCATAATGTTTTACTGCAATGTTAGAAATGCGCATACATGAATAATGTGAAGTAGCAATTAGACTCTTGTTCAGGCAAAGTAAACTATGATAAAACCAGGCAGATCGTGCTGTTACTGGTTGTACGTACAACTAATAAGTCATATATACCCGAAATTAGTATGATAAATTTTTACCTAATAACATTTAGTTTTATATTAATTTGGAAATAAAGGAAATGGGGGAATGAAGAAGTGGGAGGAAACGGGAGAACTCCGAGAAAACCCACGCACACGGTGTTTGTCTACTACAAAGTTCACTTGGCGGAAGTTGGGATCGAACGAAGAACACTATGCACCACCTCGGCCCTTGGTAAGACGGATTCAAAAGCACTGTATTGTCAGATTCATATCCTGACTGAAATGTACCAGTATAAAGTCCCAGCATTGTACGGACAAGACATTAACCAGGTTGAACTGCACCAAGCCAAAGAATCTAACCAGACGGTAAAGGGAGACAGTGATGGATGAGACGTATGAATAATAATACAAAAATAGGTACAATGAAGGAATTGACATGAAACTCGAAAAAACTAACCTTCTGTGCAACTCGCATACCTTCATTTTTCAGGCTCCCACACTTCCCAATGAGTAACGAAACCAACACCCGTGTTAAACAATAAGTAATTCAGCTGAAACAGCCACCGTAGTGTTCGTAGTTTGAGGGAAAGTTCCCTAGTCTAGGGAAATTTGATAGGTAAATTTAGCAAAAAGAAAAAAAGGGAATTTTTCGATAAAACGTGAAAAATTCAGGGGAATTCTCTAGTTGACTGATTAACGAACATCACTACTTAAATTGTTCTTTGTTATTCAGAAATACAATTGCAATAGTTTGTGTGCTGCAAGTAGCATAATTTGCACCCATTGTTAGCTAGTGGGGTGCACGGTGGCTCAGTGGGGAGCGCTTACCTCAGGTGCATGGTTTCCTTGGCACGATTTTCACCCAAGCAAGCTTGTGATAAACAACATTGTGTTTGTGGATTTTGTCGAGGTACTCCCGTTTCCTCCCACTTTCTCATTCTTCCATCATCATTCACTTGCTTTAATCATCGTCTCCCTTAACCTAAAGACATAATCATGGGATGTTAAACTGAAAGATTTCACTATATTTCATTTTGTTGGCTGTGTGTATACTTTTGAAGAAAAAAACGTAAAAATAGAAGGAAAAAGTAAATGAATAAAACAAATGTGGTTGGTAGCAGAAGCGTCATTTCAGATTTTGCTTGTGGGAGGGCAAGACCCCTTGATGTAAGAATATTTTGCGTTTTTCACTGACTACTATTCTACTCAAAAAATCTATATAAATCTCAATCTCAGGGGGTGCAATTACCCCTCCCTGCCCCCTAAATGACGCCACTGGTGGTAGTTCCCTTAATATAGCTAAATTAAAATTACTACATAACTTCTGTCATAAGTATTGGACACTCAACAAACAACGGAAAATTTGATAAAGTGAAAAGTTTGTGTCAGTCGAGGGAAATTTTCTTAAAGAAACCTACGAACAGTGCCACCAGGTTCGTCCTGCACTGACTCGGTTAGATAGTATTCATGCTTTTATTGCCACCTAGCACAAGTTTGTTCGTGTTTATGCCATACGTCCACACTGTATTTACATCGAGCCCTTCTGAAGTTAATCTGTATGTAGTACTGGAGCTTGTTATTTAGTGCTGCTAAAGAAAAAAAAATTAACCCAACCTGAGAATGTAAGAAATGTGTCAAAACTTGATAGAACAGTCTGCTCGAGTAAAGCCTGTGTTTTTTTTTTTTTTTTTTTACATTGTAGCTTTTATGCAACAGATACGGAATCCGTATTTATATGGCAATCGTAAAGGAATTGCAATTTTTCAACTAATACTTCTGGTGGTCCCTTGAAATTTTATCTGTGCAAGTGAGCAGGCCGGTAGCCAGCCCAAAAACGTAGGGGGGGGGATCCAACCATATTATAGTTCATTTGCAAGCCTACCGTGAACATTTTAGGCAGGCAGTAAAAATTTAGGAGCCCGACCCTCTAGACCCCCGCGTGTATACGGGCCTGCAAGTGAGGGCAAGGTTCTAGATTACTGGTCCCCCTTCCCATTGAGCAATAATAAAGACAGAAAACAACGTGCCCTGCGGGGCTCTAAACCGCCTTCACTCGCTAACGCTCGCTCGGCAATACTGTGTAGATTAAATGTATAAACTTTAGTAGAGAAAGAAACCAACCCAGCTACTAGGGGAACCAGTAGTCTATAACCTTTCCGCAAGGGAGTTTTTTCATGTCACCCGCCACAAATCTTTTAGGGGACAATAAGAAGGAAATTATTAAAAGAATTGTATTATAACAACAGTTATTTAGAGTGCAGCGCCCAAAGTAAACCTGCACGCCCCAATTCACCAAAAAAAAAAAAAGAAGTAAACCATTTACTGAATATATTGGAAAGTCGCATATCATTAACACAACAACTTTGTCTAAGATATAGAATGCCCAGAAGCATAGAGTGAGGCTTCCGGGCATTCTATCTGGGAACCAGTACCTAGAAGCATTACTCATTATTTTCGAAGGAAAATAATGGATTGTCCTGATTAACCGTCAATCGATTATCGCACACAAGCAATGTTGCATTCACACTTAAAACTAAATTCATGTTGTTAGCAGTACTTACCTGCGAAATCCTCTATCTTTTTGTCTTATAACATATTGTTAATAAATAAACAACACTGTTTTGAATGATCTCCATGTTGCTTTCTAACTTTCTCTTTATCCATCCGCTAAGTAGTTCCTCCATCAGCCAGAATGAGAACATATAGTTCAGGATTATAAAGGACTTTTGTGCTCTTATGTTAGCTTGTTCGTACTTGTTTTCCATAGTCTTGCATTTGCACACTGTCTTTTATATCTCACGATATTCAATGATATATTTATATCATAAAACAATATTTTTAAGACTACATTAGGCCTATTACTCGTTTTTGAGAACCAGTCTCTGACTCAAATATGCAACTAAATTTCCTCATTCTCATTTTTTGAGTTATTTTCTCCTCAAAATTGAGACTAATTTACTCAATTTTTTTTGAGTAGTAAAATGTATTCATTTTTGAATAAATCATTTTTAACAGTGTAGTTATGTTAAAGTAGTCAAGAAAGTATCGAACACATTTTTTAGGGCAGTAGAGGATTTATACAAAACGGAAAGGTAAGTGGAAATGATTTCTGTGAGGAAAGAAAGTGAATTGTTGGTAACAAAGATAAAAAACAACGTGCAATGCGGGGCTCTAACCCGCCTTCATTCGCTAACGCTCGCTCTGCGATGCTCTCTGAATTTAATGTTGGTAACGTAATTTAATGTATGAAACCATAAAACAACCGCATCGGAATAGAATATCGCAAAATAGTAGGTGCAAAAGCTGGCCCCCAATGCTAAAGAACACCCAAAATTAGCAAAGTACTAATTTACAAATGATGAAAAGGAACCATTTTGTAAAGTAATTTAGAATTATGTAGAAACAGAGATGAAGTACTATTAATAAACCCTGAAGCACCATTAGTAATAAACATCGGTCTGTCTCCTCTCTCTGACTCGAATTTCTGAAGAGGTACTCGGAATTCTTTTACATGTGAATTAACATCTGTATGCGCAAATGTTGATAAATTGGCGAGACATGTATCTTCTAGCATTTACCCAATCTAGTTGGTTTATAACATTTATAAATTTAATGTGTTTATAATATCAGTAATAGAGTCAAGTTGAGCAAATCCACTTACATATAAATTTAAACTGTTTAGTGGTTTAAAAGTATTAGGTCTTACTATATATTTTTCACACATATTTAATTGATAGAACATATTGTAAATAACTATACATTTATGCGTACTCTCAAAAAAATAATAAAGTGTTAATAAAGTAACATAGTTCCGTTCAGAATATACTTTTTAAAGAGTCCTCTGCGGACAGCAGAAATAATATGCTGTGATATAAAAATTAATACTACTTTTAAATCATAATATAGTAATAGAATGCAATAATCTTTCTGATTAAACATAAATTCCCGGATAAATTCCCATTTTGGGAATCTTCCCGGGAATATTCCCAGAGAATATTCCGAAAAATATCTTCCCGGGAATTTACCCATCACTACCTAGGACAGGGTTTCTAAACCTGGGGTGTCGCGACCCCTAAGGGAGTCACGAAGATAAGTAGAATCTAATACCAGAAAATATTTTAAAATATCCTTTTGAACTGCGTTTTGATAGGCATATTTTTATTTTTATATAGACTGTTAAGAACAACAAAAAGTAGTTCTGCTAAACATTTTCAAGAGGTGCAGAGTTGTTTAAAAATCAATTTCAAAGAAAGAGGTACTTTCTTTGAAATTAATAAGAATTGTATATTCTACCACTAGAAAAATGCAGTGCAACAAACCTGCATATTGAAATATAATTGAAATTGAAAACTAATGAGATAGTTCATTCCTGTTGTGCTTAACAGAAATTTTAGCGGAAAGTTTTTTTTTAAAGGGAAATGCGGCACCGAAATGATTGACTCCTAACGTGTTTTTATGCAGATTGGATCTCATATATATAATAGGTGTAATAACGAGGGTGGGGGCAAAATCCAAAAGGTCAAAATTCAAGCAAAATTTTAGGGAGACAAACAAAATCCAATGGACTGAATCATATGAGTGAGTGGATATATCAGTGCACACCCTATTTTTTCATCTATTGTCATATATTCTAAAATGTTATATCAAAATTTTCAATTTACTGAACTAACACTTTTAATATTGAAAACTCAATAAAACATAAAAATATTATAACAGAAGGGTAGATTCGTATTAATTACTTTCACACATACCGATATGAAAATTTTGGGGCATTCCGAATTAATACATTTAATATGTTTATTATATTTGAAATACGTTCAGCATATTACTGTAAAATCATCCATTTTAATTTGATGTTATATGAGTTTTTTTTTTTTTTTAATTTTCATGTGTGGGGTAGCATATAGCAGTTTTTTTTTTTAATTTTGAGTATTGAATATTTATTTATTTTAGTTCTGAATTACTGATCAAGATTAGCTTTAGCGAGTGTTGCCAAATTTCAATTGAATTAACAATTAACAATTATTCTGTAAATTTAATTGTTATTTGCAATTAACAATTGAAGTAAGTAATGGTTAATTGCTAATTGCAATTGGCCATTAATTATGGAGAATCAATTGTAATTAATCAATTGATTGAATGTAATTGCACTGGAAATTAATTGCATTTGAATTCAGTCATTCAATTGCAATTGAAATTAATTGGCAATTAATTCAATTCCAATTGATTTAAGCAGCAATTACTTTCAATTGATTGATCAATTGCAATTGATTTTCACTGATTAATTTTCGACACTGTAGTTCAGAGAGGGCGTGGGACAATGAAAACTTTAGCCACGACCAATTGACTCACCACCCATCGCGACCCATGACCCATCGCGACACATGACCCACTCTGACCCACCAACCACCGTGAACCACTCTCACCCACTGTAACCCACAGACCCACCAAAACCCATTGTCATCAACTCTGACCCATGATTCACGCTCTCTTCTGTACTGACTAAAGAGTTTTAACAAGTAATAAAACAAGCCTATGAAAGTATCACTCATAGGAGTTTGAATTTCTACGTTCAATCGCTCAAGCACCGCTCAGTTACAATAACGGCGTATCTGACCTTTCTCATATAAATAAAATAAAGAGTTTGTTTGTGTCTGTCTATATATATCTTTCTGCGGCCTGTGGACTAGACGAGTGGACCGATTTTTTTCAAAATTTGGTCACGGGTAGCTTGGTCTAGGGCCCAGATCAAGGCGAAGAGTTTTTTTTTTCGAACTAGGGGGGATTCAAGGAGACGTTTACTGTGACCGGCCTGGGGACCAGACAAGTTGACCGAGAGTAACCAAATGTTGGTCAAGGGTACCTTGGTCCAGATCGCAGATCAAGGCGAAGATCTTTTGACAAAATTCGAACAAGGGGGTCTCAGGGGGGCGTTTACCGGGACATGTAAAAGTAGTAGAAAATGACCGATATTAATGTCCAATCGCATTAACTTCCAAATTCACCCTATTCGTTTGCTGGCCGGGTGTCAAGGAGGGGAGGGATACCGAAACGTAAAAGTAATCCAAAATGACCGATATTAGTGTCAAATCCATAGTTTTCGCAGTCGCTAAGATCAATGGTGACACTACCATTAGTGATGGCTTTCAAATTCATCCATCGTTGAGCTCCTCCGTGGGTAAGCGGTTAGCGTACGCGCCTTTGGCGTGGGGGACCCGGGTTCAATTCCTGGCGGGAGCTCATGTGGTTCGGATTCCACGTTAATCAGTAGGTCCACGTCTCATATAGCCTCGCTGCTGAAAGGGACGCTAAACTAAAATCAACTCAACTCATCCATCGTTGTATGCGGGCCTTGGGTCACCAGAGTGGGGAAATCCGAGACATGAAAAAAATATCGAAAATAACCGATATTAATGTCAAATTTATAGTTTTCGGGGTCGCTGAGCTCAATGATGAAACTCAAGACCGCGTTTACTTTCACATTTAGCTTCCATCAGCTAAGGAACGGGAGCATTATAAAGGTTATCACGAGACATGTAAAATTAATCCACGATGACCTTTATTAGTGACAAATCCGTAGTTTTCGCGGTCGCTGAGGTCAATGGTGCTACTTTCATTAGAGATGATTTTCAAATTTAGCCACCACTGTATGCGGGCCGGGAGTCAGCGGGGGTGGAGAATTGCGAGACATGTAAAAATAATTGAAAATAACCGATATTAGTGTCAAATCCATAGTTTTCGCTGTCGCTGAGATAAATGGTGATATTTCCACAGGCGTTGACTTCCAAATACAGCCCGCATCGGCTGCGGGCCAGAGGCGTTGTTTTTTCAAAATTGGAATCAGAGGATCATATGGGCTATAACCGGGATATGTAAAAAGTGGTAGAAAATGGCAGATGTTAGTGTCACATTCATAGTTTTCGCGGTATCGGCTAGGGGCCAGAGGAGTTTTGTTTTCACCATTCGATCCAAGGGGATCTGATGGGGCGTTCACCGGGACATGTAAGAGCAGTAGAAAAAGACCAATATTTGTGTCGAATCAATATTCATCGGGGTTGCTCAGATGTATAGTGACACACCGATAGTGTTTACGTTCAAATTCAACCCCCATCGGCCTTCCCAATGAAAACACATGTACGTTGTTGGATATATATTGGCGAAGAACGGGCATAACAGCTAGTACGAAATGGTAAAGTGTTTGTCATGGACCAAATTACAATGAATTCAATTATATAGATAATTTTTATAATTATCATTGATAATTAAGTCTCAAATCAACGTAAAGAAGATCAGCGTAAAGGAAAAATGTATAAAATTCTCAATATAATTAAGCGTACCGTACAAACTTGAAATGTCCATGTAATTAAGCTAAATTTCCATTTTGTGTCGTTTTGTGCGCCTATTTCCACGTTTTGTGCGACACCGGAAATGGGTCAATGTTATACTACAAATATGGCGGAACAAGTTAATGCTGTTCCATCAGGAACGATTTCGAGGTCGTTTTCTTCATATTGTCCTGCACGTGTTTTCTAAGCCTATTTACACGTTTTCTAAGCCTATTTCCACGTTTTGTGAATCAATGATAGTGGGTCAAAATGGGCATTCAACGTGGGAAGAAAAACGACTCACTCTCCCACCAGAATCGAATTTCGAGGTCGCTTTTTCCGCATTGTTTAGTGCATGTTTTGTACAGTTTCTGGGCCTATTTCCACGTTTTGTGCGCCACCAAACGTGGGTCAAAGAGGACCTACAAATAGGAAAGAGAAAGACCTATTCATTCCAATTTCAAGGCCCATTTTGACTCACTTCGCCTGATACACTACGCGACACAAATCATGCATAAAAAATGTGAAGGAAACGACCTCGAAATTCGATGGTGACGGAACAGCATTAAGTTATTCCGCTATACTTGTAAGCCATTTTGACTCATTTTCGTTGTTGCACTAAAGTGGAAATAGGAGCACAAAACAGTACAAAATAGGCGCTATACGATGCGAAAGAAGCGAACTCCAAATTCGATAGTGCCGGAACAATGGCTCTTTTTCCTGACACCTTGATGAACCATTTTGACTCATTTCTGGTGATGCTTAAAACGTGGAAGTAGGCGAACAGAACGGTACAGAATACATACTAAACGATGTGAAGGAAACGTCATCCAAATTCGTTGGTGGCGGAATAGGATTAACTTGTTTCGTTATATTCGTAGTCCATTTTTACCCACTTTCAGTGACGCACAAAACGTACAAAACAGGCACTAAACGATGCGAAAGAAACGACCCCGAAATTTGATAGCGGCGGAACAGTGAGCCATTTAACTCCTACTTCAAAGGCCTGTTTAACTCACCTCGGGTGATGCACAAGACGAGACATAGGTGCAGAAAACTTGTTTAAAAAGGCATTAAACGATGCGAAAGAAACGATCTAGAAATTCGATAGTGTCGGAACAGTGGGTCATTTTTGTCACACCTTGGAGTCCCATCTTGACACACTTCTGGTGACGCACAAAACGTTGAAATAGGGACACAAAACGGAACAAAACAGGCACTACTCAATGCGAAAGGAAGAACCTCGAAATTCGGTAGTGGCGGAGAGTGAGTCATTTAACCCCCACTTTTAAGGCCGGTTTAACCCACTTCCGGTGACGCACAAGGCAAGGAAGTAAACACAAAAAACTTTTTAAAAATAGGCAGTAAACGATGGCAAAGAAACGACCTAGAAATTCGATAGTGTCTCAACAGTGGGTCATTTTCGTCACACTTTGAAGGCCCATTTTGACACTATTCTGGTGGCGCACAAAACGTGGAAATAAGGGCTCGAAACGGCCGAAACATTCACTAGTCAATGCGAAAGGAAGGACCTCAAAATTCGGTAGTGGCGGAGCAGTGGATCATTTTCGTCTCACTTTCGAGGCCCATTTTGACCGTCTTCCAGTGACGCACAAAACGTCGAAATAGGCGCACAAAAGGGTACGAATTTTGTGAAATTAACGACCTCGAAATTCGATAGGGACGGAAAAGGGCGCGGATCCTGGGGGTCGAGGGCCCCCCAAAGCTCATATGGGCCTCGGCATTTTATTTATGTATATAAATATCTGGCATAATTGGAATTCAATTTGTCTTAAAATCTTCATATATGCCTCATGCATCGGAATGGGCCCCCGAAACTTACAGAGAAATCGGCACCCTTGATGGCGGAACTCTTGGTCATTTTCATCCCATCTTTGAAGCCAATTTTGACCCACTTCCGGTGACGCACGAAATGTGGTAATAAACACATAAAGCGACACAAAACACGCACAAAAATGAAAAACTAAGTCCAATTTTGTAGCCAAAGTAGAAGCCCAACCGGGATATTGATGACAACCGGCTCGGCTCGATTCAACTGAGCGAACAGCTTGAGCTGGCTTGGTTGGTATGACCCATCGACTGGGCTCAATTGAGCCTTGTTGAGTCGGCTCGGTAGGGACGAGTCATCGACTCGGCTCGATTGGAGACAATGACTGAGTAGTAATCGCGTCACTTTGCCTCACTTTGGACTTTGACCCCGACCTTTATGACGTCATAGGTCAAAGGTCAATGACCTTGGCCCGGGGTCAATGACCTAGGGTACATAGGACCACCCCCTCTAAATTTTGGCAGGGGTACCTTGGCCCACCCCCTAAATTTTGACAGGGGTACATAGGACCACCACCCTTAAATTTTGGAAATTGCCAAATCTAAAAATTTGGTGTGGTAGCCTAGGACCATAGTATGTACCTCTATCAGTATTGGGGGTCTATGTCGTTCCCTTTTATGGGTAAAAAAATTGCCAAAAAGTCAAATTTCGGGGTTTTTGACCTAATGTATCCCCTTTGATGAGGTGTTATTACCTTATATAGTTATATGGGCGTATACAGGGGTCCATTCCCTTTCATAAGACATGGGTATATTAATGCACCCCTTGAAAAATTTGGGAGGGGTACCTTGGCCCACCCCTTAAATTTTGGAAATTGCCCAATTTAAACATTGGGTATTATAGTATAGGACCCTAATATGTATCATAATAAATTTGGGTGGTCCACCTCATTCCCTTCTAGGGGTACAAAATTGCCAAAATATAAACGTAAGCAATACGTTGTACCACGTGTTTGGTCTTTTGGCCCAATTTATCCTCTTGGATGAGGTTCTATTACCTTATATGGTTATATGGTTATGTATAGGGGTCTATTCCCTATCATAAGACATAGGTACATTTGTGCACTCCTTTAAAAATTTTGTTAGGGGTACTTTGGCCCACCCCTTTAATTTTTGAAATTGCCAAATCTAAAAATTTGGTATGGTAGCCTAGGACCATAGTATGTACCTCTATCAGTATTGGGTGTCTATGTCGTTCCCTTTCATGGATAAAAAATCGCCAAAAATTCAAATTTCGGGGTTTTTTGACCTAATTTATCCCCTTGGATGAGGTGTTATTACCTTATATAGTTATATGGGCGTATACAGGGGTCCATTACCTTTCATAAGATATGGGTATATTTGTGCACTCCTTTAAAAATTTGGGAGGGGTACTTTGGCCCACCCCTTAAATTTTGGAAATTGCCCAATTTAAACATTGGGTATTATAGTACCGGATCCTAACATGTATTATGATAAATTTGGATGGTCCACCTCGTTTCCTTCTAGGGGTACAAAATTGTCAAAATATAAATGTAAGCCATACGTTGTACCACGTGTTTGGTCTTTTGGCCCAATTTATCCTCTTGGATGAGGTTCTATTACCTTATATGGTTATATGGTTATGTATAGGGGTCTATTCCCTATCATAAGACATAGGTACATTTGTGCACTCCTTTAAAAATTTGGGAGGGGTACTTTGGCCCACCCCTTAAATTTTAGAAATTGCTCATTTTATATATTTGGTATTATAGTACTGGACCCTAACATGTATTATGATAAATTTGGGTGGTCCACCTCGTTCCCTTTTAGGGGTACAAATTGCCAAAATATAAACGTAAGCAATACGTTGTACCACGTGTTTGGTTTTCGACCTAATTTATCTCCTTGGATGAGGTCCTATTACCTTATATGATTATATGGTCATGTATAGGGGTCCATTCCATATCCCCTTAAATTTTGGAAATTTTCCAATTTAAGCATTCGGTATCATAGTACATGACCTCAACATGTATCATGATAAATTTGGGTGGTCCATCTTGTTCCCTTTCATGGGTAAAAATTACTAAAATATAAACATAAGCAATATGTTGTACCAAGCGTTTGGTTTTTGGCCCAATTTCTTCCCTTTGATGGGGTTCTATTACCTTATATGGTTATATGGTCATGTATATGGGTTCATTTCCTATCATAAGACATGGGTACATTGACGCACCCCTTGAAAAATTTGGGAGGGGTATCTTGGCTCATCCACTCGGTTTTAGAAATTGTTTTAATATAAGCATTTGGTATCATAGTACAGGACTTCAATATGTATCACTATAAATTTGGATGGTCCACATCGTTCCCTTTCATGGGTAAAGAACTACCAAAAATCGAATTTCGGAGGTTATTGACACCTATTTAGCACGTTATATGGTTTATTACCTTTATATGTTTATGTTCCCTTTTAAATTTGGGAATTATCAAATAACAAAATTCGGTAAACATTTTCTAGGACCCATTGGTGTTCCTCTTATGGCCAAATATTCAAAATTTAAATGTTATTGACCGGCTTTATTACAGGATTTATTACTTTTTCATAAGACACAGGTGTATTTGTGTACCAATCTTAAATTTTGGGAGGGGGTACATTTCTTATTGTCATATCAATAATTGGTAAATGTTCTTTGGGTAAATCATTGTGATCACGTGATCAGTTATTGACCTATGATGGGATTAGGAGTCCAGGACATTGGTACATTGAAACTTTGTAGGATAATTTGAGAATGCGTCATTGGTATTGATTATTACAGCCAAATATAAACGTAAGCAAGACGTTGTACCACGTGATTGACCTTGATGAGGTAGTGTACAGGGATACATAGCTAACCTTATTGAAACTTATGACTCATAGTCTTAAGGGAATACATGCTACAACACTGGCAAAGTTATTGTTGATGCAATTTGATTGGCTGATCATTATCTTTCCTGCAATCTGATTGGCTGATCACTATCTTTCGTGCAATCTGATTGGTTGATGAGTTTTAAATCTTTGCTGAATTCAGTTTTTAAGTTTTGTTTTACATTTAAAAATCTTGTTTTCGTTCAACATTTTGCACTCAATGATAAATATGATCAAAACCGTTTATTTGTTAATCGAATAGTTAAAAACCGGATAAAGTTTGACGGTTAACCGTGAAACGTAAAAATTTTTTAGTTTGAATTTTTTTTTGCTTTAAACATTTTGTTTGAAAATTCTTGCTTTCAAATTTTTTGTTTGAATTTTTTGTTTGAAACTTTGGTTTGACATTTTTTCGTGTGATATTTTTAGTTTAAAAATTTTTGTTTCGAAAGTTTTGTTTGAAAATTTTGTTTCAAAATTTTGTTTGAAACTTTTGGTTTGAAATTTTTGTTTGAAAAAATTTTTTGTTTGAAATTTTTTTGTTTGAAATTTTTTTCGTTTGAAAATTTTGTTTCAAAGATTTTTGTTTGAAATTTTTTGTTTCAAAGTTTGGTTTGACATTTTTAAAGTTTGTGCACTCATTAGTAAAGAACCGGAACTGTTTAGAACTAAAACCTCTGGCAACATTGTGGTGCAATAGTACACGTCAGAACATGTTGCAATAGTACACGTCAGAACATGATAATGCAACGTCATCAGTTTTGCATCATATATAAGTATCGTTCGCGTTAGTATTCATGATAACATCATCATGGCTACTTGTCTGCAGTTTCTAAACTCACGTGATGTGATGAAATCATTTACCAAGATTACTGATTTACAACAAAATATACCTTATAGAATCTTAGCTAGCCAAATGATCCCTACAAAGTTTGGATTAAGAATCGTAGTGAAGCTTGAAAATGATAAGAATATAATTTTACCAGCAAGATATTTACCCATGGAAGCATCAAAACAAGAAGAACTGCTGCGTTTGTTAAATACTGGATCTGTATTTTTATGTTACAAAGGATGCTTGGGTCGAAGTCATCAATTTGAATTTAGTACACAGCCAGATTCGTCAGCAATTGTGATGAAATCATGAATCATAGTTGTATGAATTTGGTTGGTCGGCATGACGTCAGCAACTGTGATGAAATCATGAATTCAAACGTCAGCACATTCCTTACCAATGACGTCAGCAATAACTATAAACCAGCAAATACAGTGTCATCCCACGAAATCATTTGAGCAAGTGCTTTTCAGGAGGAAAGATGTGTACTTCTAACGATAAAGAATTCATCTTCGGAAGCTATTATCCAATAAATATATTTCAAACAAAACATGTGATGATTGGTATCAGTGCTAGAACATTTGAACCTGTGATTCGATTGGGCAAAGCAGAACAATTTGGTGTACAACTGACCTGTGAAGAATGGCACGAATCGACCAAATGAACGATGAGCTAAATGTGACCATAGTCAAATCATTAGGCTCAAATCATGAAGTGGTGCTGCGTACAGTCCTCGAAGAGAAGATGGTGCTGTTACGTAAAAAGAGTACATTCCATGTCCCTCGCAACATGGTGTATCTAACACAAACTGAATGAAACAAATTCATCAGCGTATTTCAGTGTGTGAAACATGCAGTGGAAGTGTGCAACAAAACAAGTATATTCCTGAAAAAGTACTATTTTGAAAAATGTGTTATGCATATTGTACAACATGTATCTAGATATTGTGATGGTTGTCAACATCGTTCGTGGGTGCATAACTGTATTGATAAACAGTTTATTTGTGATCAAATGGACATTGAGTTTCCACCAATTGATATTGCATTAGACCTTAAAAGACTTCAACTGGAATTAAAATTATATGCTAAAGACAAACTAGTGCAAGAAGTTCAAAATACATTGTATCGACAATATCCAGAACCACTATCTGGTATGGATGTATGTGGAGTGTAATAAAATGATCCATTTCAATGAATTGTGTTTTTTCATTTCAAGTACAAACCCATATTCTGACGTGTACTATTGCACCACAATGTTGTCAAAGGTTTTTGTTCTAAACAGTTCCGGTTCTTTACTAATGGGTGCACAAACTTTTAAAAATGTCAAACCAAACTTTGAAACAAAAATTTAGAACAAAAATCTTTGAAACAAAATTTTGAAACGAAAAAAAATTCAAACAAAAAATTTCAAACGAAAAAAATTCAAACAAAATTTTGAAGCGAAAAAATTTCAAACGAAAAAATTTCAAACAAAAAATTTGGAAACGAAAAATTTCAAAACAAAAAATTTCGAACAAAAAATTTTCAAACAAAATTTTGCAACAAAAAAAAATTTCAAACAAAAAAATTTTCAAACAAAAAATTTTGAAACAAATTTCAAACAAAATTCTGAAACAAAAAATTCAAACAAATTTGAAACAAGAGTTTTCAAACAAAAACTTTCAAACAAAAAATTTTCAAACTAAAAAATTTTACGTTTCACGGTTAACCGTCAAACTTTATCCGGTTTTTAACTATTCGATTAACAAATAAACGGTTTTGATCATATTTATCATTGAGTGCAAAATGTTGAACGAAAACAAGATTTTTAAATGTAAAACAAAACTTAAAAACTGAATTCAGCAAAGATTTAAAACTCATCAACCAATCAGATTGCACGAAAGATAGTGATCAGCCAATCAGATTGCAGGAAAGATAGTGATCAGCCAATCAAATTGCATCAACAATAACTTTGCCAGTGTTGTAGCATGTATTCCCTTAAGACTATGAGTCATAAGTTTCAATAAGGTTAGCTATGTATCCCTGTACACTACCTCATCAATGTCAATCACGTGGTACAACGTCTTGCTTACGTTTATATTTGGCTGTAATAATCAATACCAATGACGCATTCTCAAATTATCCTACAAAGTTTCAATGTACCAATGTCCTGGACTCCTAATCCCATCATAGGTCAATAACTGATCACGTGATCACAATGATTTACCCAAAGAACATTTACCAATTATTGATATGACAATAAGAAATGTACCCCCTCCCAAAATTTAAGATTGGTACACAAATACACCTGTGTCTTATGAAAAAAGTAATAAATCCTGTAATAAAGCCGGTCAATAACATTTAAATTTTGAATATTTGGCCATAAGAGGAACACCAATGGGTCCTAGAAAATGTTTACCGAATTTTGTTATTTGATAATTCCCAAATTTAAAAGGGAACATAAACATATAAAGGTAATAAACCATATAACGTGCTAAATAGGTGTCAATAACCTCCGAAATTCGATTTTTGGTAGTTCTTTACCCATGAAAGGGAACGATGTGGACCATCCAAATTTATAGTGGTACATATTGAAGTCCTGTACTATGATACCAAATGCTTATATTAAAACAATTTCTAAAACCGAGTGGATGAGCCAAGATACCCCTCCCAAATTTTTCAAGGGGTGCGTCAATGTACCCATGTCTTATGATAGGAAATGAACCCATATACATGACCATATAACCATATAAGGTAATAGAACCCCATCAAAGGGAAGAAATTGGGCCAAAAACCAAACGCTTGGTACAACATATTGCTTATGTTTATATTTTAGTAATTTTTACCCATGAAAGGGAACAAGATGGACCACCCAAATTTATCATGATACATGTTGAGGTCATGTACTATGATACCGAATGCTTAAATTGGAAAATTTCCAAAATTTAAGGGGATATGGAATGGACCCCTATACATGATCATATAACCATATAAGGTAATAGGACCTCATCCAAGGGGATAAATTGAGCCAAAACCAAACACGTGGTTGTACTAAAATTTGGCAATTTCGTACCCATCAAAGGAAACGTGGTGAACCACCCAAATTTATAGTAATATATATTAGGGTTCTATACTATAATAGCAAACATGTAAAAAGGGGCAATTTCCAAAATTAAAGGGGTGGGCCAAAGTACCCCTCCCAAATTTTTAAAGGAGTGCACAAATGTACCTATGTCTTATGAAAGGGAATGGACCCCTATACATGACCATATAATCATATAAGGTAATAGGACCTCATCCAAGGAGATAAATTAGGTCGAAAACCAAACACGTGGTACAACGTATTGCTTACGTTTATATTTTGGCAATTTGTACCCCTAAAAGGGAACGAGGTGGACCACCCAAATTTATCATAATACATGTTAGGGTCCAGTACTATAATACCAAATATATAAAATGAGCAATTTCTAAAATTTAAGGGGTGGGCCAAAGTACCCCTCCCAAATTTTTAAAGGAGTGCACAAATGTACCTATGTCTTATGATAGGGAATAGACCCCTATACATAACCATATAACCATATAAGGTAATAGAACCTCATCCAAGAGGATAAATTGGGCCAAAAGACCAAACACGTGGTACAACGTATGGCTTACATTTATATTTTGACAATTTTGTACCCCTAGAAGGAAACGAGGTGGACCATCCAAATTTATCATAATACATGTTAGGATCCGGTACTATAATACCCAATGTTTAAATTGGGCAATTTCCAAAATTTAAGGGGTGGGCCAAAGTACCCCTCCCAAATTTTTAAAGGAGTGCACAAATATACCCATATCTTATGAAAGGTAATGGACCCCTGTATACGCCCATATAACTATATAAGGTAATAACACCTCATCCAAGGGGATAAATTAGGTCAAAAAACCCCGAAATTTGAATTTTTGGCGATTTTTTATCCATGAAAGGGAACGACATAGACACCCAATACTGATAGAGGTACATACTATGGTCCTAGGCTACCATACCAAATTTTTAGATTTGGCAATTTCAAAAATTAAAGGGGTGGGCCAAAGTACCCCTAACAAAATTTTTAAAGGAGTGCACAAATGTACCTATGTCTTATGATAGGGAATAGACCCCTATACATAACCATATAACCATATAAGGTAATAGAACCTCATCCAAGAGGATAAATTGGGCCAAAAGACCAAACACGTGGTACAACGTATTGCTTACGTTTATATTTTGGCAATTTTGTACCCCTAGAAGGGAATGAGGTGGACCACCCAAATTTATCATGATACATATTAGGGTCCTATACTATAATACCCAATGTTTAAATTGGGCAATTTCCAAAATTTAAGGGGTGGGCCAAGGTACCCCTCCCAAATTTTTCAAGGGGTGCATTAATATACCCATGTCTTATGAAAGGGAATGGACCCCTGTATACGCCCATATAACTATATAAGGTAATAACACCTCATCAAAGGGGATACATTAGGTCAAAAACCCCGAAATTTGACTTTTTGGCAATTTTTTTACCCATAAAAGGGAACGACATAGACCCCCAATACTGATAGAGGTACATACTATGGTCCTAGGCTACCACACCAAATTTTTAGATTTGGCAATTTCCAAAATTTAAGGGTGGTGGTCCTATGTACCCCTGTCAAAATTTAGGGGGTGGGCCAAGGTACCCCTGCCAAAATTTAGAGGGGGTGGTCCTATGTACCCCTAGGTCATTGACCCCGGGCCAAGGTCATTGACCTTTGACCTATGACGTCATAAATGTCGGGGTCAAAGTCCAAAGTGAGGCAAAGTGACGCGGATACTACTGACTGGAACCAGCTCCGTTGAAACGAATCCATAGCCTGGGTGCGAGACAGCTCAACTGAGCCAATGGCTCGAACCGGCTCGGTTGGGGTAATCAATAAGCTCGGTTCGGTTCGGCTCAAGCTGGCTCGCTTGATTGAGCTGTTGGCTCGGCTCACTTCTCGGTTCGGCTCGATAAGTGAATGAGCTGTGAGGGAGCCGCTTAAGTCGTTAACAACCCTAAACCAGGGTCGAGCAGTTTTGAACATGTTTGACTGAAGTCCTATAACTTTCAACAATTTTTGGCTCGAGCCCGAAAACTTGCTCCTCCTGAACTCAAACCTAGAACCTCGTGACCGATGTCCTTGCCTCCTGAAGATTTCTTGACGACCGAGAACGACAGTCAACTAATTTTTAGTATTCAGATACAAACCGCCTATATTTCATGTTTATGTAAGTTACTTGAAGAGAGTAGTACTTGGAAGTACACAAAGGATTTAGCTCGAATTGGCTCGTTTTGGCTCGATTCAACTGGAAACTCGATCCGAATTCGAGTCGAGTTAGGATAATTTTTCGAGCCGAGTTCTCGAGTCGAGTTCAAAGATGTCTGCTTCGAGTCGAGTCACGAGTTTTAAAGGAAACTCGCTCGTGCATATCCCTATTGTATGCATGTCGGGCATATAGAGTTCTTTCGAGGGGGATAGAACCATAAACATAATATATTTAAAGAAATACTTAGTTTCACGACTTTCTTCCCAGGAGGCCAGGGGATGATAGTTATCCAGCATTTCTTATAAGTACCTTATTTGAAATATGTAAAACAGTAACAAGTGGACAACACAATATACACACATCTTCTTATTTTCAGTTTTAATTGCAATTAATTAAAATTACAATTAATAATTACAAGATTCAATTGTCACTTGGAATTAACAATTACATGTTTCTATTGCACTCTTTGCGATTGACAATTAACAATTAAGAGATTCAATTGCCTTGTGACCAATTAACAATTAACAATTGACGGAAATTTAATTGCAACTTTTATGATTGAATTCAATTGCAATTGAAATTAATTGTCAATTACAAATTGAAATCAATTGCAATTAATTTTCAGAGCAATTACTTTAAGTCCTGGACCCATAGTATACCCCCGTAAAAAAATCGAGGTCCAGAGAATTTGATTTTTGATTTGTGTTCTCGGATCATTATTGAATTAATTTAGCTTGGGTAGACGTTTCTAATCCGGGCCGATTAGGTTCTGAACGTCATTTTAACCCTTTCGATACGGTGCGCTTTTTGACGTTTTCGTCGACGAAGTTATGCAGGTGCTGCAGCTTCCCTAATTATCCTATTGAAACTTTCTTGGTGCGTTGTGTTGGCCAAAGACAAGGTTTTCAGATGCTGGTATATTTGTTTCAAATTAGCTAATAAGAGGGAAATCATAGAGGGAAAAATGGGATTTTTTCAAAATTTTCACTTAAATCCGGGAATTAACATTTCTCATGGCTGGAAACATTGCCACTAGATAGATGCAACTCATCTTAAAATACACTTTGGTACACTATTAATATCTTCAAGAAATATCATGCCGATATCTAACAAACTAAGCATGTAATTTAAAAAAACATATCATTCTATCTTTTAAAAAATCGCCATTTTCTGGACGTCATTTTAAAGAATGGCGAATATATTTTAATGATGACTTAATATTTCGTGAATCATGAGATCTACATTCAACATTCTTGTGTCAAAACGTAGATTATGAAGGTCAAATATCCTTATATACATGGAAAATAACCTATCAGAGCAACATTTTAGTCATTTTACAAAATAGCGAATATTATATAGGAAACTATAATAAAGAATGTTATTTTTTTTGGTTTGTTTGAGCTATGCCATAGTGGTTAAAGGAGACGTGGACCTATTGATTATAGACGAATCCAAACCACTTTTTAGTTCAACTGTACCCCCACCGGGAATCGAACACGGGACTATACACTCAAGGCATGCGTGCTAGCAACTAAATTAACTGTAGGTCTAACGGAAAGTTATGATGGAGGCTATAATAAATAACGAATAGACATGTATTGAAATAAACTAAATATAAATAGGTTTCAATCCTTTTATTGTGATCAGCAAAAAATGTCTAAGATCATGAATAGAAGTAATTAACACAAGTAGATAAAATACATAAGTTTGCCTATGGGTACACAAGTATACAAATTCAAATTATAAAGAATACTCATTATAAGTAATGAATACATGTATATAAATTTGTTTGATTTACATTTGTATGAAATACAGTAAAAACTCGATTAACCGTCACTCTCTGTTATCCGTCACTGATCCGGACAGTACTGTACTTTAAATGTGCCGTAATTGACGCCGTGGGCCGTGCAGAGCACGGAATAAAGTGTAAGCGAAATGGACTGAAATAGTCATGCGTCACTTCCGGTCATGCTAGTTTCCATACAAAAACTTTGTACAGTACAAACATGTATTATTCACTTGTATAAGGTTATTTATTTCTTCCAGAACCTTTTAAATCTACTTACTGTAGGGGTTTATTACGATATTTCTGTTATCCGTCTATTCGCTTAACCGTCATGGTCCCGGTCCCTAGGGTGACGGTTAATCGAGTTTCTACTGTACGTGACAATTTTCTTAAGCTATATTAATTCAATAATGATGCAAAATTGCAAATCAAAAATGAAATTTTGTGAAACACGATTTCTTTTTACAGGCGTATATCGTGAAGCTGGATTTAATTATGTCCATTTGCAATTACGCGTTTTTACAGTCACTTGCATTACATTTCCAGCATGACGAACATTTCAGAAGAGCGTATCGGCAGGAGCATCTTTTCGTGGCGCAGGTTTTGCAGTTACATGTTCACTGAGTAGAGGCTTTAAAAATTTAATAGGTTTAAGAACACCATCAACGTTTTCCCATCGAAACTCACAAAGGTCTTTTGGAACATACGAACGATTCAAAACATTTACACATCTTCTGAGTAAATAAAATGCTCTTTTAATGTGTCCATGCACAGACGATGACGTTGGCGGAATGTCACTTATTGGGACTGATCTCTTGAACTCATTGTAGGAAAATTCATCAAAAGTGTCAACATCACACTTTGTTTTCCACACTCGCACAAGATACATATCGACGTCTTTAAATCGCACAAGATACTTATCGGCACAGTCGTCGTCAATTTCAGCAAATTCTTTTAGAAACTTCACTGGTTCAGCGGCTAAAGCTCCGCGCTTAGTTCCTATTTTGCTCATAATGTCATCACCTGTAAGAATATTTGCCTTGACGAGAACATTGTAAATCTCTGAGTTGAGTCTATGGTACAAAATATGAAGAGGGATGAAGCGTCTTTTTACACCTGTTCCATAACATATCCATAATTCTTCCAATCCTTGACTTATAAGAAGTGCAACAAAATGAAGTAACAGAATACAATTATTCACTTCAAACTTTTTCGAACTGCCCACTCTACATGTGGAATGAACGAAGGCCAGCTTCCTCCAATTTGTATTTCAGTTCTTCCACAATATGGTCTGCACCGTTTGAATATATTTGTGCCGGCATCAATTCTTCATTAACAATCATTCTACTAGCAATAATTGGAAATTCTGAGTTTGCTGAAACATCAGTAATATTTCGCCGCATTAGCATCTCCAGATTAAGCTTGTTTGATGTAGATGACCATAATTTATCATGTTGCAAAGGCAGAGGTGTAGAATTTGTTATACATGCAAGTTCGATTTATCCAGTTGTAGACATTCGCCTGATTTTCTCACACTCTTTGAGCGAAAGTTCAAGACAACTGTCAAATATGATATGCAGTTCTTGCAGATTTTGATTTTGATATTGATATTTGATTTTGATATTTGTAGAACTCTCTGAATAACCTCTCCAAAATTTTTCATGGATGACAGCTTGACCGTTCGCAATTGGGACATATAATCCACAATAAATAACAGCAGTGTTTAGTGCAGGGACCTTTTCGAAATAAAAATCGCCAGATGAAAGATATTTTTCTAATTCTTTAAAGAGTGTGTGTGTGTTTTACTGGTTTTGTCGCAGCATCTCCATCCAATAACGCAATTGTTGGAAGAAGGTCGTGAGACATAATGTTCTTGATAGATTCCCCACTTTCTTTTACCAGATCTATCTCTATGTTGACTTGGGAAAGAAATTTATTTAAGATCACCAGTGGAGCTTTTCTGGTTGCTGGTTCTGTTACACTGTTCCGATTAAAGCTTGGAAGGTTAGCTTTATTGATTACGTCAAAACACTATTTTATTTTCAATACAAACTTCTCCTGCTTCAGCTGTGTATATAATTCTGACCCATGTGAAAAGATATCTAATAGACGTGCCTTTACATCATTATTCACATGTTGTTTTGTGACAAACTTATGCAGCCTCTCAGGCTCAATCATTTCAAACGGATTTCCTCATCGCTGCATAAAATGAACAAGGCTCTCAACATTTCTATTGAAACGTTCTCCTCTGTTTTCCATTAGCTCATGGTGAGGAACAGTTTCACGGTGGTCTATTAATTCAGAATAGTCACATCTCTGAAAACGTTACAAATAGAAAGCACTTCGTGGTAAACTAGCTGCCATTAAGCAACACAGTCACTTTTACGTGTTTGACCGATAATTCCCTTGAAACTTTTCTGATCTCTGAATGGTTTGTTCTAATTTCATGTCAGGAGCTACAGCATTGAATCGTCCTTCTTTGTCTTTGATCACGAAGTGTCCTTGAACAAATTTGTTGTGAAGGTACTTGGTTTCCACTTCTAGTTTTTTTCATTCTTTCCAAATATCAGGAACCATATATCACATAGTTTATACGATTGAATTCACGAAACACAGGAATGAGTGACTCCACAGTTTCTTCTGCAGCTCCCAGTCACCTTTTCTATCAGCATGTACTAGGTCCTTCTTTAGACCGATTAAAATTACATTTCCCCAGTACTTGCAAAGCTCTGACTTATCCTCGCACTGTTTGATAAACTCTTCAAACTTGGCTCTTTAGGTTTGTGATATTGAGCGAAGTGTAGTAAATGTTGCATGGCTTTGCATTGTGTACCTTGCACAGTTCTTCCATAACATCTGCGAAATCTAATTTGTTATTCTTCTTCCAGAAGGCATTCCAACGCAACGTTTCTATAGCCTCAGAGATGGTGAGCATACCCTGTAACGATCGAACATAATGAGTTCCGCTCAATACAGATTCCACAGTTTTGGCTCCAAAGATTTCAGTCTCAATGAGTGCATCTTCTATGCCACATCTTGTTAAACTTCCTACACACCGCAGTGCAACTTTTGTCATGTGAAAAATGCCCATCATTGGATAAAGTTCACTAAATTCTTCTGGATTGCTCATACAGATCTCAGCGACAATACGGAAGACACCTTCGTCACAGAATATTGGGAGGATTGGTTGATCTTCAAGCTGAGGATCCATATTATGGAATTTTTTTTATAGCCATATATACTGTTGCGTAGTTTGTGACAGAAGATGGTATTACTGGTAAAAAGCCAATCTTTTTCAATAAGATGGTACTCTGGGAGATTAGAGCATGAATTCCAGCCCATGGAGGAACTGGCTTATGCTGATCTTTCAGTTCACACTGAAAAAGAGTAATAACAAATTCAGTTTCCTTGGTTTTACAGATTGCAGTATCGGGCATTACATGATGCATATCCTCAGACACTTTGAAACTTTTTGGTAAATCGGGACGTGTTTTTGGCTTGTAGTAGTTTTGCACACACTAACACTGACAAGGCAGCTGTGTTATAAGTTTAAAACTTCGTTTCTGTATATTTAATGCTGACACTGATTGTTTCCCTGCATCTAACTCATTGGTATGGTCTTGAAAATGCACCATTGCCGTATTATGTGTGCCATATGTGCCGGACAAAGAAGAGCTGTCTTCAAAGTCAACATTATCAAAGGCTGCAATTGTAAATGCTTTGTTAGTGAAGTGACTGGGGAGTGGTCTTGGCCAGAGATATGAAAGACATTCATAACCTAAGACTGACACAAGAATGTTGAATGTAGGTCTCATGATTCACGAAATATTAAGTCATCATTAAAATATATTCTCCATTCTTAAAAATGACGTCCAGAAAATGGCGATTTTTTAAAAGATAGAATGATATATTTTTTAAATTACATGCTTAGTTTGTTAGATATCGACATGATATTTCTTGGAGATATTAATGGTGTACCAAAGTGTATTTTAAGATTAGTTGCATCTATCTAGTGGCAGTGTTTCCAGCCATGAGAAATGTTAATTCCCGGATTTAAGTGAAAATTTTAAAAAAATCCCATTTTTCCCTTTATAATTTTCCTCTTATTAGCCAATTGGAAACAAATATACCAGCATCTGAAAACCTTGTCTTTAACCGACACAACGCACCATAGAAAGTGCCAATAGGATAATTAGGGAAGCTGCAGCACCTGCATAACTTCGTCAACGAAAACATCAAAAAGCGCACAGTATCGAAAGGGTTAAAATGACGTTCAGAACCTAATCGGCCCGGATTAGAAATGTCTACCCAAGCTAAATTAATTCAATAATGATCCGAGAACACAAATCAAAAATCAAATTCTCTGGACCTCGATTTTTTTACGGGGGTATACTATGGGTCCTGGACTATTTCAATTGATTGATCAATTTAATTGATTTCAATTGATTTTGCCCAACACTGGTTCAGGGTAAGGTGATGCCTAGCGTTTTACAGGACTCTGAGGGCATTCTTATGAGAGATTCTCTAGCAAACGGTGATATGTGACTTAAAAAGACTATTAAGAACTTTTAAGACGTATAAGTAAAAAAATATATATATTAAGAGATCTCCATGAAAACCTGTATAAAATCGTTCCGATGCACCAAGATATCATACATCTATATTTGTAAAAATGAACTGGAAGAAAAATAAAATGTGTCATCAAATTTAAAACCGTCTAACCTTTGTTTTATTCCTTACTTAATAATAATAATAATAATAATAATAATAATAATAATAATAATAATAATAATAATAATAATAATATAATTTGAACTACGTTCTAGTAGTGATGAAATAATTAGGGCTGATATTGCTTTCCTGAACTAGAACTCTAGATTTAATTTCAGGTTTACCGATCTTAAGTATCGATGTAAGAAGCGATTTGCACTAGGGGGAATCACATTCGGATATATAGGAAAGATTTTAGGTCTGTATGACACTTTTATTTTTCGATATGTCAATCACTCTCGTGTAATACATATACTATAAAAGTGTTTGACAAGAATAGTTTAAAAGTTCCAAAATTAAAAATATAAATAAAACACTTAGTGAGACTCGAACCAGATTCAACAGTTTTGAATTGTCACAAAAGGGACAACTTAACACGCAGGACTATCGTAACAACTACGAAGTTTTCCTTCAGTTGATGGATATATAACAAACTTCGTCACAACTCTCCTTTTCTTAACCTCTTCCATGTCATTGGTAGTGGTAGAACAAAATAATTTTGTCTTATAAATTTTATGTTTTCGTAATAGTTTCTTTCTATACATGCAAAGAATAAGAGAAATTACATTTTTTGCACAGAATAGTGACAATCATATGTGTTATATAAGACATATTGGAACTCTACTAATAAAAAGTGAGAAACAATTTTATGGTAGTGGTCTGTCTTCCTTGCTGACCCATTTCGTACTCCTACGTGTATTACATACTAAATAAATATATGCAATACTACAACAATCTCCAATACCTTAACACTTTCATATGTTCATAAAACGCAAGTGAGAAGATTGAAAACATGAGGTATTTCTAGATTATAGATAACCATATTTTGTATCGGTTGTTTTAAAAGTGTCGCATACGACACATGATAAAACAAAATGTATCTATTTTCCTGAACACAATAGAATTGCAAAATAATCAACTGCGTATTTACACCCAAGGCTCACGAGCAACATGCATTACAAAAGTAAAGCGTTAAAAAAGAGAAGTAGAATATTTTCATAATAGTATCATTTTCTGGTTTTTAACAGTTTTATCCCATCAAAAACACTACCTAGGGCCAAAGGAAAGCCTTCTTCAGTTGTCAAGCTTCTATCCAATGCAGCGCCTGCTCTGGCGACAAGAAATAGAAGCAAAATATGCGTGTTATATGAGCCATGTTATCGCTCTATCAAGACAAATAATTCTAATTTTGCGTGTCGTATACGACACTCGATTTCGAAAGAGGATAACGAATTTTCCGGTCGGAAAGCGTGTTCAATTTACCTACAACCTAGTTTACTGCATTTGCCAAGGTACTGTTTCATTCCAAGAATGTCAATTACGTTAAGTAACAAAAAAGATGCTGTGCATTGCAAACAGCGAACTGTAAATTGTGCTCCTTAGTTTCGTTATTTCTCCTATTACTTCGACTCTTATTGCTTCGAATGCTTTTTTTCCAATATTACAATTTTACGAGTGTTAGCAAATTCAGGAGCGTAATATATTTTGCAGAAGTGCATATATTTTATGGATTGATATTACATAAAAATCCGGGATCTAATGATAACACATTTCAGTGTTTTTCAATACCTGTTAATAATTCTCCTTTTTTGTTCACTATTACTATTCGCTGATGTAGCTTTTCCAAGAGTTAGCTTGGATTCTTTAGTTTGCAACATAATAAACTTCTAGATACAAGTACGCCACTAAGTAAAAAACTATATTTGAAACTTAAAACGAGTTTCCTACTGTACCTTGCATTCTATAATAATATTCAAAGTTACAGAAATTTCAACCTGAATCCACAATATTAACATAAAATAAATTTTCTTCTAATAACCTAACAGACAAATACTGCTATTGAACATAGAAACGATAGCAAAATTGCATGTATTACCAAAATCATAAGTGAATATGGTTATATGAATAATTACGTTTCTCGGTAGTCGATATATGCATGATCTAGTTGATAAGTATAATTTCTTTTTCAGTCAATATTGCACAAAAGCACGAAATGCTCTGCGCTATTACGATTGATTGGATTGTTACAATCAAACTGTGAAATATAAGCTGCAGACCTCGAAAGTGTCTCGTTGATAACATCAACTTCGTAGACGTTTAATTTTTTCTTTAGAAGTCGTTTTCGGGTTGGTTATTAAATGTTTCCTGTCTAAATGGATAAAAAATGATCAGACCACCAGTTTATCAATTTTCTCAAATAGTTCTTTATTTAAACAATAGGGACAATCCATTTCAAGGCAGTGGCGGAGATATATATTTTGTGACGCTGGGGAAACCAGGAAGATTTGATACTCCGTTTCCTCACAAGAAAAGAGAGGAAGAATTTGTTTATCGAACACGTAGAAACTAAGTAGTCAAACAAGTAAAAAGACACTTTTCTTGTTTTGCTTGAGCATAGGGCCGACAATATCGTGATTTTGTTTGTTTGTTTGTTTTAATGGCTCGAAATAATCTGTTTGTTTATATAATTAACTAAAAACACGGACTAATACGCGAATCATTACATACAATACAATAGTGCAATAGCTACAAATACCGTGACGAGAAGCAACCCCGTCGAATGTTAAACACTTTGTGGTCTTGCCACTATCGTTATAAAAACTTTCATAACTTGGTTTAGATGTAAATTGGATCTGCTTCCGATTCTATAGATAGTATGGTTAATTCGCTCAGTCTGTTCTCGCTCATTGTTGACCTTTTTTTTTTTTAATTTTCAGTTTAGAAATTTTCTACGTCAACTTAAGATGTTCATAAGTAAAGACAAAGCATGCGATAGTAATCGTGGTATTTGTCACAATTTCAAGGAGGTCGTTAGAACATCAGAACGTCATTAGAACATATCAAGGAATCGTCCCCCTAATGACCAGATGTTAAAACATCATCGTGAGATTACTTCGCTTCAGTTATTTAAAAATAACAAAGTTTACATATAATTAATAATTTACGGTAAAATAGTATTTTAACATTCCGATCACAAAATAGTATGGTATTTCTTCCTTATAGCGATCCGAAAATAATATGGTAGCCCCTATACTTTTTGTGACAGCAGATTACACAATTTACGGCGATTTGTATTTGACAGTTTGAAGACAAATGGTTTGACAAGGTACTATAAATTCTTCATAAAACAACGGCACTAAACTAAATCGTAAGTACATTATATTATTTATATGCTGTAATTAGTGTTTCAAGAAAACTTTTTATCAGATGGAAAATTTGGTGAAAAGCAACGTTTTTATTCAGTTTTTCAGTTTGGATTTCATTCGCTTTTTTAAATGCTATTTCGTGTAAAACAGGGGATGAGTTATAGCTGTTAATAAAATAATTATGTCTTTATAGTCACGAATAATAAATAAACATTCTTTTTTCAGAAAATCTTAAATAAATTAAGTGCATTTTCAAAGAAAATCAGTCTTATGTATAAAAGTAACCAAGAAAGTTTTGTCGCTTTGTGCGGTCTGCTGGCTCTCACTGGCGGCCGGGTTTGGTCGAGTCGAAACATATACCTCGCGTCGGGTTTTGAAGTTACCACCGCGTAGCAGTGACCAGCGAGAACTTCATTTTGGTCCGCACTTCTTAGATTCTTCGCGGAGAATCGTGAAGGGACCAACACGAATTATCGCCAGTCATGTGCATGCGGTTATTATTATATATTATTTTTTCCTGACGAATTGCTTATAAAGTGAGCTCCGAGGGTCAAGAATAACCTCTGCCGCAACATCATGAAGTGAAAAATCTTGAGATAAATGCGATAATTGTATGCGTTTGGATGACAACTGTCGTCGATCATTAGAAAGTGAGTATGCGGGAACTATGAAATAAAGTAAATAGACACGCGTCATTTTGTTACAAAATTACATGACGAACATATTTTATCTAACTCCAAACAGTTATCGTCGAATATACATGGTTAAAGGAGCACTCTGATTGACCAAATTAAAAAGATCTTAACGATTTATCCCTTTACAAGCGACGTTTCCTTCATCGCCTTCGTAGCGAAGTAGGAAGAACACTTGCCTAGTAATCATAAGGTTGGTGGTTTGTGTCCCCTTCGGGGTAATTTTTTGATACTTTTTAAAGTGTTTTTTTTTAGACTCACCTTAATGTAACTAAATCACACATATAGCCGATTTAACATTTTGGGGGAGTAATTTTGTGGTTCATTGGCGTTTTGTCGCATCTCTGCCGCTGGTGGCATAATTTTCAAAACGGTAGAGGGGCCACCGAGGATAGTCGCTGCGGCGCCGCCAATGTTTGATGTCGCTAATTGCCCATTTGTGGTCCACCGACGCTTACGGCATGGGGAGAATTCAGTGTGAGTGGCGAAACCATTCAGCAGCACCTTCATCAACTGAGGAAACACTAGAAGTTGGGTCGATGGGTCCCACATAACTTGACTCCAGGTCAAAAGGCAACGCAAGCAGACACCTGTGTTTCTTTGCTGTCTCGTCTGAGGAAGGAGCCATTTCTGGACAAGGTGTTGCCATGTGATGAGAAATGGGTCCTGTACGAAATTCCACGGCGCCGTCATAATTGGATAGCATCCCATGAACGGTTCCAAGACAGACGAAACCAGCACTACACCAGAAGAAAGTCCTCCTGTGTGTTGATGAACTCCTCGCGGCATCGTGCATCGGGAACTGCTACCAGCTGGTCATGGCATCAATCCAACTGTGTACTGTCAGCAGTTGAGCCGTGTTCAAGAGAAACTCAAAACTCTGGAGCCAGCACTTCTGAATCCCAAAGGGGTCCTTATGTTACAGGACAACGCTAAGCCCCTCGTGGCTAGGATGACCCGGGAAACCATTTTACAACTTGGATAGGAAACACTATTACATCCACCATACTCCCTGGACATTGCACCGTCCGATTATCATCTGTTCCCTTCCTTGGACAATCACCTTAAAGGATGCCAGCTCAAACCCCAAGTAGAGGTGTAAAATGCACTTGATACCTTCTTCGCTTCACGGAACACCAACCTCTACCGCGATGGAATAAATGGCCTTCCAGAACGTTTGCAGAAGGTTGTCGATCTATTCTTGATCTTCCAGATACGTGTTAGGTGACATATGAATGTTCGGAGGTGGTGGGTGAGAAAGCGATAGAACTTTCTAGTTTACCTTTATAGATCGGTTCTGTGTATTGAAATAGTTATGCACAAAGGTATAATTTTTGGTCGCGGGCAGTAGATCTTGGTTAAACATAATACAAACTATATGTAATATAATTTATGAAATTATTATTATTATTATTATCAATAATAATAATAATAATAATAAGAAGAAGAAGAAGAAGAAGAAGAAGAAGAAGAAGAAGCTATAAACAGTGTTTTTAGTTTTCCGGAAGGAAACCAAAATTTTCCAGATTTTTTCAGGCTTCAAAAACACTAGCTGCAACACATTTTTTTTTAGATTGTAGCTGCCCCCCTTCAAAAACGACGGGCCCCTCCTACAGAAGCCTGCTGGCTACACCCCTGGTCTTAGGTGAAATATCGATGCTCTAAGGTGGTAGGTCAAAAAGCGACAGAACTTTCTTCGTTAATTTTATACATACTATGTAAAACTACTGTATAAGTTCTAGTATCTCGAGTTCGGGAAGTCAGAATGTCAAAATTCCTTCAGATTCGTGTTCCTCGTGGTCTACTTTATAAAATATATAAAAATCAGGTAGTCCAGTTTACTTCCCTGCAGCCGAAAAGTACATTGGAAGTGTCATCAAAGAAGTAACTAAAAAAAAAAAAAAGTGCGAAGGATCCCAGGTCATTATTTGTAACACAGAAGTTCACATCAGTACTTACGGTTTAGAACTCCCCACTTTTCTGATTTTAAAATATTGCAACCCTAATTTAGCTGTGACTTGTACAACCATCGAACTATCCCTTTCGCACAGTGCTGCATATATTACCATAATAGTCTTGGAGCAAATAAAAAAAGTTGAAACACAGACATAAATCAATACAATTGTCTCGATCGATAGATGCTATCACAATTGTTAAAAGGTGTAATTAAAAACATCAAACATTGTTTCTGCTTTGAAAAGGACAAACAGGGTTTCGTTTATAAAACCGCAAACACGGTTTCTGGCGGCTTTCGCTTTCGAAAAGAGCTTTTGCGGTTTCGGTTTCGAACACCGCATTTGCGGTTTCGGGTTTGAAAACCGCTTTTGCGGTTTCAGTTTCGAAAACCGCGTTTGCGGTTTCGGTTTTGAAAACCGCTTTTGCGGTTTCAGTTTCGAACACCGCATTTGCGGTTTCGGTTTTGAAAACCGCTTTTGCGGTTTCAGTTTCGAAAACCGCGTTTGCGGTTTCGGTTTTGAAAACCGCTTTTGCGGTTTCGGTTTTGAAAACCACATTTGCTGTTTTCGGTTTTCAGAAAACCGGTTTTCTCAAAAACCGAAAACCGCAAATGTCATAAAAATTTAACAGCACTAGTCTACATCATTTTGTTTCGAAGAAAGATTGGATTTATGAAAAGTAAATTCTTTTGGCACAATATTCTTTGTTCATATTCTTTTATATATTTTTCTTCTATTTCGCACTTCTTTACCATGGTCTGCGCCACGAGGTTCAATGGGACAACTCCTTCTTCGCGAATAACTTTGATGGTCTCTCCATTCTCGCGGATTGATGTTAGAGCTAGATCAATGTCGCATTTATTTCACTGTAAGAATTTGTCTGTAATGTTGATTTCCTTCTCCACTTCTCCCATACCAGAAGAAGAATGAGAAATACGAATTTTTAAATTGAATGAAGGAGATTTTTCGATATCGAGCGCTTCCTCAGAATTTCCAGTTTTCTGGATGATGCTTTTCAGTCTTACGTCTTTCAGGAAAATGTTTCACAATAATAAAAACTACCGCATAGTTTCCCTTCAACTTGTGTTACAAACTCTTTCTATGAGGCTGAAATGTTTACTTTTCTCAGTTTCAGTACCCATTTTGCAAGATTTCACTATACCCCACCTTCGATAACTGCTTGCAAAAGGGCATACAATTTCTTAAGGACACCACAAAATATGATAAAACATAATGCTTGTTTGACTGAATCACAAACTACCAAGTTCAAGTGTTATGAACAATGGACATAGTTCGCTTCCTGCATTGCTTTTTCTGAATCATGTCTATGATCTCCCTTTCAACATGGTTGTAGGAGCACTTCAAGACATTGCGCCGTCATATCCTTCGGCCCTACAATCCTCCACCAGGAAGTTATCTTACTCCAATCCATTCAGAATAGAGTACATTGGACTAGCAGACTCTTGTGGCATTTTGAGAAATTCTAAAAGGATTCTATAATTAACATTTCTACAATTTCTACAATGATATGTGATCAGTGTAAGTGCAATCCATTGCAGAATCATAAAGAATGGAATGATATTTTGTTCATCGAATTTTCTCCAGGAGAAAACAAACCAAAATATTTATTTGAATTTTTATGTTCAAATTCTTTCTTGGAGTACCTTATTTCATAATTAATTCTTTTTTCTTTCTTTAGCACATACAATCAGTGAGTGATATTTCCAGAAGGTTTCACTCGGAGAGAGCTCGAAATAAAGAGCAGATGAAATTAGTAGTGTGAGAATACTGATTAAATCGGAACTTACAAATACTCTGGCAAATTTCTTTACTCTAAAGACAACGTAACACTCTACGGCTACTTCTCAAAATCACCAAAGTTTAGAATTATTTCTTTATACGGTAAAGTTTGAATAAGTGATTCGTAATTGTACGTTAGATTCCAAGGTGACATTTTCATTTGAAAAATATTAATATCAAGATCATTATTATTAATAGACGTCAAACTTTCCTTTAAATACATTTTGACACCTGTGACAAGTAACTGCAGTAAAAGCATGAATTAATGCCGTGAAAACATTTAACTGAAATACTCATGGCACTTTATGGTTACTTCAAGGATATATTTATCCTTGGAGCCAAGTGGCTAAGGCGTTTGATTCCAATTGTTCTTGAGTTTATTGTACACATCAGAAGCGATGATATACGAGAAGTGGACGAAGAATTTGACGTGAAATCCGAACCAGATGAGCTCCTACCAGCACTCGAACCCGGGTTTCCCGCGCTGAAGATTCCCTAGCAAGTGATTTTATCTCATATAACCTCGCAGCTGAATAAAAAGTCTAAGTGATTTTAAAATACAGATACCAAACACGCTTTTTAATGAATATTTCACAGTGTGTATTATTTTATGCAGTATGATGAATGCATGGATATGTTTTACTCGTAAATATGAACCTTTATTAAAATTGTGTGATACTTATTGATTTTCCTTAGATTACCTTGAGTGAAACAGAAAAAGACGGTAATGCTTAAACTGTAGCACATTAATCTTCATACTATGGTATCAGTGACTTCGTGATATTGAATATTTAAAAAAATGAACTATATTCCTTTCAACAGTCATGTGTTTAACCTCTGAGCCTTCTTATACTTCGTGTAATGTGTTATCTTAATGTATGCACTGTCACTAACCTTCTGTTGATAAGTTATCAATTGCTTTAAAGTATTCTAAAGAATTATCTCTCATTGAAATAATACAAAATTTTATTTTAAGGAAGTTGAGCAAGGTTCCTGTAGGTAGGTAACAAAGAACAGGGCCATAACAATAGTGGGTCATTCCATGTCGAATCACCTAATTTTAAAACATGACCGTGCTTCAATGTCTCAGATTCTCTTCATTTTTTTTTTTCATATATTAATACCAAAGAAATAATGCTAAATTATTTTTTTTTCGGTTTTTTGGATCATAATGGGCCGAGAAGAAATTTTTGATAAATGTGAACTTTACTTCAATTTCACTTTCCGGCATTTAGCGTCATACAACTAAAATTACCATAACTTCCGTATTTTTGAAGTTATTGGGCTGATCTAGGTGTGAAAGGAAAGCGTAATGGTTGCTCTTTCACAAGATCTTAAGTAACTTTGCAAAAAGATACTCTGTCAGATATTAGTGGGCATAAAAATCAAATTTTAGGGTTTTTAAAAATTGTGCCATTGCTCAAAAGTTACAACTATGAAACTTTTGAAACTTTTTTGTACATTCATCTTAACACGTACATGGTATGGTTAAAAAAATTAGGAAGGTTTTTTCATATTTTTGTGATTATTAGTTTTTATGTACGGAAATATAAAGTTTTAAGTTTTGTTACAAATTGTGTCATTGTTCGTAAGTTACAACTATGAAACTTTTGAAATTTTTAATAGAATCATCTTAACACATACATGATATGGTTAGAAAATAAAAAGGATGCTTTTGGTATTTTTGTAATTGCCATTTTTTGGTATTTTACATGTATGGAAATGTAGAGTTTTAAGTTTTGTTGCAAATTATGTCATTGCTCGTAAGTTACAACTATCAAACGTTTGAATGTTTTTAAAAGAATCATCTTACCACATACATGATATGGTTAGAAAATAAAAAAACATTGATCTCAGCGACTGAAAAAACTATGGATTTGACACTAATATCGGTCATTTTGGATTACTTTTACGTTTCGGTATCCCTCTCCCCCTTGACCCCCGGCCAGCAAACGAATAGGGTGAATTTGGAAGTTAATGCGATCGGACATTAATATCGGCCATTTTCTGCTACTTTTACATGTCCCGGTAAACGCCCCCTGGTTCGAATTTTGTGAAAAGCGCTTCGCCTTGGTCTGCGATCTGGACCAAGGTACCCTTGACCAACATTTGGTTACTTTCGGTCAACTTGTCTGGTCCCAGGGGCCGGTGTCGGGTAAACGTCCCCCTGACCCCCCTAATCCGAAATAAAAAAACTCTTCGTCTTCATCTGGGGCCTAGACCAAGCTACCCGTGACCAAATTTTGAAAAAAAAAAAATCGGTCCACTCGTCTAGTCCACAGGCCGCAGAAAGATATATAGACAAACACAAACAAACTCTTTATTTTATTTATATTAGAAAGGTCAGATACGCCGTTATTGTAATTGAGCGGTGCTTGAGCGATTGAACGTAGAAATTCAAACTCCTATGAGTGATACTTTCATAGGCTTGTTTTATTACAAGTTAGAACTCTTTAGTCAGTACAGAAGAGAGCGTGAATCATGGGTCAGAGTTGATGACAATGGGTTTTGGTGGGTCTGTGGGTTACAGTGGGTGAGAGTGGTTCATGGTGGTTGGTGGGTCAGAGTGGGTCGTGTGTCACGATGGGTCATGGGTCGCGATGGGTGGTGAGTCAATTGGTCGTGGCTAAAGTTTTCATTGCCCCACGCCCTCTCTGAACTACAGTGTCGAACATTAATCAGTGAAAATCAATTGCAATTGATCAATCAATTGAAAGTAATTGCTGCTTAAATCAATTGGAATTGAATTAATTGCCAATCAATTTCAATTGCAATTGAATGACTGAATTCAAATGCAATTAATTTCCAGTGCAATTAAATTCAATCAATTGATTAATTAGAATTGATTCTCCATAATTAATGGCCAATTGCAATTAACAATTAACCATTATTTACTTCAATTGTTAATTGCAAATAATAATTAAATTTACAGATTAATTGTTAATTGTTAATTCAATTGAAATCTGCCCAACACTGGTTGTTTGGCGCAAAGTGATAAGATGTGATATAAGGAAGAAAAAAACATTTTAACGCTGACCAACGCTCCCCACTAATCTAATGGCTAATGTAATCCTTGGTCACCAGCGCCTTTGGTGTATGTGGTCTCAAATTTGATTCCCTGTGAGAGTACACTGGAATTTGAACGCATCACTGTGGTTCAGATTTCACCTTAAACAGTGCGTCCAAGTTTCATATACTGTAGTTTCGGTCTGGAAATGTACGTTAAATTCCAATAAACAAAGAAATGCTTAACACCAGATAAGCACGGATTCCATTACTAGAATTTCGTAATTTTGATCTACCATTGAACAGAAAATTGTTCCTTTCGATTGTGAAAGTTTAGCGTTTCTTCTCAACACCGAAGCTATATAAGACATGAACGTACAGTTTAAGGTGGTATCTGAACCACGATAAAGTGTTCAATTTCAAGGTTCCCCCCACCAGGAATCGAACTGGGACTAGGTGTAAAAAGTTGTGTATAGTAGCAATTTAGCCCAACTGGGGGCGATGAACTAAAATGGATCTTGTGAAAATTATAACATTATCTTCAAATATAATTAATTCCATTTTAATTTTCCTGGCCCAAAGAAACTTAAAGTGAATCCGACAAAATTCACATAGGCTCAATTGAGTTAATTTTATTATGGTTTTTTTAAACCCTGATAAATTGTGCATTTTAACCCTCGTTGCTGGTCTACTGGCTAGCACATGGCTCTAGATTTGATTCCTTCTTGGAGAGCACAAAAAATTAATTATATAATATACTCACCTGTCTCTTTAGCCTGAAAAGCATATTAATGTGCCATTAAACAATAATAATAATAATAATTTCGAATATTGTCTTTTCTCGTCAAAATTCGGTTATACTGATCAGAAGATTGAAAGGAAGTGATTTAATTCTTGATGCAGCAGGATAATAGAAGCCTGAATAATTGAGGACTGGAAAGTAGCAGGGTCCTGAAGGCATTGATATTTACATTTTATTTTTGATTAAAATACATCACTTTATCTATCTTAGTTACTTTGTTGTAAGGTGTGTCTTTTGTCATACGCATAAAGTACGTATGTATAAAGGTCGCCACAGATCTGTCTGCAACCTAATCGGATGCACTTTACAATACACGCTCCAACTGCAGATCAATAAATAGGATCGCTTGAAAAGGGCATAGAAGAATATAACAGGTAGGGATAAAGTTAGAGAAGTTTTCGTTAAGTTTTCGTTAGAGAAGTTTGAATCCATTTTTTAAAAATTATTTAAGTGTAATTTCTCGTATCGCTGTAAATAGGCATGTCCATCCACCAACCCTAAGTACTATATGCCTAACTTGTATCACGGAACAAACTCATGCAGTGTTGTTTAGGCAATTTGAGTAATGTTGCTCAGAAAACATTGTATCTCTGTAATCTTGACTAGTAACATAGGTTCAGTAGCGTACCCAGGAATTTATTTCGGGGGGGGGGTCAAACTAAATATGAAGCTATTTTATATTAAAATTGCCCCTAAAATTAGGCTAAATTTTTAAAAAGTCGAAATTTCGAGGGGGGGGGGTCCGGACCCCCGTGTCCCCCCCCTTCCGTACGTCCCAGCATAGGTTGCATGCCTTTTTGATGCACAAGTTGCTGCGTTCGATTCGTGGGAAAACACTGAATATGAGCTCATCACCATGGTTCGGAGAACGTTTAGCAGAGGTCCAGAAGTGCGTAAAAACTACAAATTTTACAGGAGAAATGGATGATGCAAGTACTTAGATCTAACATAATGCAACCAAATTTAACTTATTGCCGTTTCGGAACCCACTTTAAGTTGTAGGTCTACATCTCACATAGTTTGGGTCTTGAACAGGACGCTAAACTTAATCCAACCAAATTAAGATTTTCCATTGGTAGGTCTACACCTATTCTTAACTTACGCCATAAAGATGAAAACACTTATTTTGTATTTCCACAAGTTTAAGGGCATATTTTCGGACTGGGGGAACAGAAGAGTTTGCTTAAATTTTGTGCTTTCTTCCAGGAGCGTCATTTCAGATTTTGCTTGGGGGGGGCAAGACCCCTTGTTATAAGTAAACTTTCGCGTTTTTCACTGATTTACTACTATTCTATTGATAAAATCTATATACATCTCAAACTCAGGAGGGGGCAAATGCCCCTCCCTGCCCCCCTAAATGACGCCCCTGCTTTCTTCGTATATTTTCTGTATTTTTGATGGTTTAGGTTAGCTTTTGTTAGTTTAGGTTAGCAGAATTCTTTGCTTAAAATTCGTACTTTCTTCCTATGTTTTCTGTTTTTGATGGTTTAGCCTTAGTTTAGGTCATATTATGTTAGTACTTGGTAATTACACGTACATAATATCAACTCATTTCTCCTGTAAACATAGTGATTTTACCTGAATTTGGCCCCCAGTTCCTAAACTATCCAGCTTTAAGCTTACATTTACATTAATCTTTGTCGAGCCTATTGTGCCTTTACACGTACATATTTTGATATGTATTAGAAAGTTCAGTTAATTTTGATCTGATGTGCTTGGATCTTAGATATTATTAATCAATACTACTTTGTAAAGCTCGCAGAACTGAAATCTTAACAATTTTGATAAAAATTATGAAGACAGTAATTTTGTGAATTCCGGTATTCGAATGCTAAATCTAACCTCGCTTGTACGAATATAAATCCATGCATCTAATTATGAGTGTCAATCTACAATTGCTAGCTTGCAATGTTCTTCGGAAAGCTGAAAAGAATTGTTTCTGGAAAAGTGCTGATACATCCAACATCGCAGCATCTTCTTCAGGCAAACTGAGATTACGAACTATGCCGAACACGTGTAACGTCATGAGGTAAGCACAGCCAACCCACACAGCAATGAAATATTTTCAAAACGTTTCTAAAACGTGCCATCATTTTCCTTCAGAAAATGTATCCTACTTCCCTTAAGGAAATATATTCCATATGTTGTTGAAAACATTTTCCACATAATACTGAAAATATTCTCTGAATACACTCAAAAACGTTGTAGAAATATTTTATACGCCGTTAGAAAAGTTTTCCTAAAAATGTTTCCTGTACGATTTCCAAACATTACTGAAAATGTATTTGAAACGTTTTATACAATGTTAACGGAATGGTTTTTAAAACGTTTTTCATGGAATATTTTGAAATTATTTACCAATAACGCAGACAATATTTTCCTACATATGCCAAAATATTTTCTTTACATGACAAAATATATTTAGTGAATATTTTTTGTACATCACAGAAAATATTTAAAGAATAGTTTCTGTGCATGACAAAATATTTAGGGAATATTTTGTGTACATGACAAAATATTTACAGAATATTTTCTGTACATGATAGAACCCAAAGCCCATAGGCCAATTCGGTTACTACTGCAGATACGAAAACAAGGTAAGATACAGAAGGAAATTTTTAAAATGCAGCAAGTTTTGTTTTTATATTAGTATACCGCCCAATAGTAACGAAAAGTACAACGCTGCCACTGTTGGACAACACCGAATGAAAGAAAGTGTGGTTTGAAATTATTTGAACCAAAGGGAACGGAAAGACACAATGAAAAATATACTGCAAGACCCAATTTCGCGTCCTTCGTATCTGCTCCCCCCCCAACACCGTGGTTGCTACGCCTCTGGCGTGGATGTTGCATTTGCATGTTTATCCTTCACTGTGTCTCCTTTCAATTCTTGTCGGTGTAGCTAATTTCAAACCACACATTCTTTCATTCGTGTAGCCCGACATGATGTATGGTAACGCATTTTCTTTATTGAGCGGTACACTAGTACAAAAACAAAAGTGTTGCTGAAATTTAAAAGAGTCCTTACATATCTTACCGTGTTTCCATACCTGCAATAGTAACCGAGTTGGCCTATGGGCTCCGGACTTTTGCGTCACTCTGCATATACGGTATAACGGCTTCTTGCTGGGAACAAATAGTGGGTTGAAAACAAGGCGGCCAGGCTGTGACATAGCAGCTGGAAGAAAACATAAGATTCTTCTGTACAATTTTACCTGCTTAGACGTCTTTGCCTCACTCTGTCTTCATGACGAGGAACCATTGCGGCCCACAGACTCAGACCAAAAAAAAAAAAATAAATAAATAAAAACAAAATAAAAATAAAATACTACTACTACTACTACTACTACTACTAATAATAATAATAATAATAATAATAATAATAATAATAATAATAATAATAATAATAATAATAATAATAATAAAGTGTAAATTATAACTACAATGTAAACAGTGTAATGTAATAAACAGTGTAATGTCAACTTGCTCTCATAATTTTAAGCATTTTTTTTAAACTCAAAATCTTATTTACACACAGAATGTTTCTGGGTGTTTCACTGGTACTACTGGTATGTGGACACGCCATGCATATATGTTGGGGTGTCTTATGTGACTTACGACATTCAAACTGCACATCAGTGTGTTCACAATCGTCGCCTGCCAGTTTTGAAAGCGGCTGTATTGGATTTTTTTTTAATACGAAAAGGATTGAAGTTTAGACATCCATTTCAAGAAACAATTGTTGGCAATCCTTTTCCTATCTTAAAAATAATAAATCCAATATAGCCGCTTTGTAAACTGGCACGCGATGATTGTGAAGGCTCTAATTTGCAGTCTGAACCTCGCAACATCACATAAGACACCCCAACATACATAGACGGCGTGGCCACATACCAGTAGTAGCAGTGGAACACCCAGAAGCATTCTGTGTGGAAAAAAGATTTTGAGTTAATAATAATAATAATAATAAAAGCAGCTTAAAATTATGAGAGCAAGCTAACATTATGTAGTTATAATTTACACTGTACACTATAATAAATAAACATCTATATAAGTTTATATCGGTTAGTAGTTAAATAAAAATATAAATGTACACTATTCTGGCTTTATTTATTTAAATTCTCTTCAGCAGAATCTTTATGCTGCTCGTATTAAGAACAATCTTCTCAAATATCAGAAATTCACATTTCAACTTGTAAACATTTGTTCTAGAAAATTATGTCACTGACACTAATTAAAAAAAAATCAACAACAATATTTATGTGTTGCTGAAAATATGTTCTACAAATCTACGGCGCATGGGGAATAGATCTTTTCACGAAATGTCACTTTTTGCAACTTTCAAGAAATATTACATTGTTGAATAACCAGAAAACGTATTTGCTTCTTTATAATGTCACTTTTGATTACCACAACTAACTATAAATTCGACGCTGCGAATTGTCAGTTAAAGTTCTGTGGAACTGCAGCTGAATTCTTAACTGATCTTCTTGTTCGTCTCTGTATGGCATGTTGAAGCCAAATCCCAATAATCTACGCGATCTCATCGTTAGTTACGTTTGTCTTGTGTTACACAGTTTCTGAAAATAAAAATAATAGGCAGCGTTTAATAACATAATAACAGCAGGGAATGATTAAAGATCAATTATTACATCTTAAACTTACAAAAATATTTAAAATGTTTGTGTAGGACCTACAGCAGCTTGTGAAGACAATATTGTGTTACAAAAGTAACATCCTGAAGAAAATGTAAATGGCAAGGAAGACAACAGCTACAGCTGAAAGTGACATACCTTAGACTGTAGCTTAATTACGGACGTTGTAACATGTTGAAGCGGTCACACATTTATTTTTAAAAAGTATAGCATCTTATAAATATTAAACCTAATATTAAAAAAAAAAATAATAATTTGAAAACATGTGGCAGCATTTGAGTCGATGAAGAACTAGCGTCTCATTCCGAATGCTCTGATCTCAAATCTGGACCCGATCATCCTTTTTCCCTCACTCGTACCAGGTGAATGCCGAGGTGGTTACTAAGGCCTTGATGACCGCTACCTTGCTTGATTTCTTTCCCCACGGAGCAGGCCATACATATTATTTTGCCTTATACAAATGAATAATTTTGATAACGTTGCATTGCAAAGAATACAAAAAATCGCGAATATAGGAATGAATCATGAAATGCTCAAGAAAACTACCAACATGACAGAACAATTCAGTAAAAGGGTGAAATGATGGGTAAGGCGAAAAAACAAGGAATGTCCATGTGTGTGCTTTATTGGGTACTTTGTCCTATGTGATGGTGACTTTTGGTACTATTTGCCTATATATATATATGCATCCGTAGATGTAAAAATATCTATGTAAAAACAGGCAAAAGATTTGATTAAGCCTATGCCTTTTTACGAGATTTTCGATATTAAAACACCGTTTTCTCAAAAATACAATTTTGTGACATTCCTTCTATTTTCCCCTTACCCTTCAAATATACTCTACACATGTTCAACTCTCTCTTCCACGGACACTTAAGTGGAACGTGTCACTTGAAGATGGGAAAATTACGCATTTTGCTAAAATAAGGATTTTCAAAGTGTTTTAAATGTTATAACAGCGCTTGTAGTACATGTTTTTGGGAAATAAAGTTTACAGGAAGATGATTCTGAGAAGTATTCATGGCACAATAGTATGTATTTAAAGCGAAGAAAAAATAAAAAGGGCGCCAGAAAGTTTTTTTTTTTTTTACAAGACTTTAAACATAGTGTATCCCTCTTCAAATGACAACTTCTATGATTCTTTCCACTCTGAATCTAAGGTACGGCTTTTTTAATGCATTCAGTGCATTCAGAACTTTATAAAGGTCTTACGTTGAAAAAAATGGAATCTTTAAGTTTAACGTCCCACAATTATGCGGTTAGGCTAAAGGAGATGATGATAATGCGAAATGAGTGAAATGGTGGAATGAAGAAAGTGGAAGGAAACGGGAGAACCCCGAGAAAACCCACGAGCACGGTATTTGTCACCACAAAGTCCACACGGCGCGAGCTGGGATCGAACCAGGGACCCCAAGCACTGGAGGTGAACGCTCTACCACTGAGCCACCGCGCCCCCGGGTCTTACGTTAAATGTTGTATATCTTAGCGCGAAAGCAACTAATTCGCCCAAGGAAAGTCCAAAATCTAATAAGAACCACTTCCAATCACTTGATCACCTTAATTGCACCAATAATATACCAACGAAAAGCTCAAAAACCCAAGTGGGTTTTTCCGGGCTGGGCCCAATTGGGCAAACCCTGAACACAATACAATACACACACACACACACACATATATATATATATATATATATATATATATATATATATATATATATATATACGCCAATCGCAAAAGAATAATTGTAATCTTTCGGCAAATCTATTCTGATGGCCCCCTTTAATTTTATATATGCCAGGTGAAATATTTACATGTCGCCTGCCGCAAACCATTTAAGAGAAAATAAGAAAATTAGTGAAAGAATTGTAATTTTTCAACAATTATTTCGAGCGGCACGCCAATAGTAAACCTGCAGGCAGAATTAGGTAATACTCAAGCAGACTGTTTTACCAAATTTTGACGCATTTCTTGCATCTTCCGGTTTCTTTTTGCAGAACATGCACTAAACGAAAAGAAATCCTTAAGTTTAATATCCCACGGTCATGTCGGTTAGGCTAAAGGAGACGGTGATAATGAGAAATGAAGAAAGTGGGAGGAAACGGGAGAACCCCGAGAAAACCCACGAGAAAGTCCACACGGCACGAGCTGGGATCGAACCAGGGACCCCAAGCACCGGAGGTGAACGCTCTATCACTGAGCAACCGCGCCCCCCTATGTACTAAATGAGGAGCTCTAAAAGAAAAAGCGAAACAACTTCTGTTAGGTGGCCAGTAAAAAAGCACACATGCTATCTGAGTCAGAGCAGAAGCACAGCAGGGGGGCTCGAGCGACAGCGTAGCGAGCAGGCACGTCAGCGACAAGGCAGGGGGGTACGCATAAACGAGGATGGTGCAAAAACATTTACAATATTTGTAATTATTCTTATCTTCAAAAACACAATTTCGATCCTTAAAAAAAAAAATACCTTTCACAGCTAATACACGAGTGTTACACCGCCTTTCTTTCTTACCTTTACGACAGAAAATAGTGTATGTAGGGCTATTGCCTCTGTTCTGAATTTTTCTTCTTGAATAAATCTTTTCCACACTTTGCGCAGTTGATTTTACGCCTTTCACCATACCATGACTCTGTAGAAACTTTATAATCCTTCTCTCTTTATTACACAATTCTTTAAAAAAAAAAAAGTTTACATTACGGCCATCGCAGATGTTCACAACTGACGTATGAACCGGAAATTCCCGCCGCTTACTTCTACCCTATTTGCATTCAAAATCCATTTCAATAAGCTGTGCAATGATAGAAATAACTTACATTAACACTCTCATTCCTTCACGAAAAATATTTCACATCATATTTTATCTATAAATTTTGTTCTTGGCGTAAACGTCTGCTCGAGAGAACCCAAGAATCATTATAACCCAGTGGTGTATTTAAGGGGGGCTTCCGGGCTTAAGCCCCTTGAAATTGTACTTACTATATTAAAGTAAATGAATTATCTTGGAGAACAAAGTTAGCCAAGCCCTTCTCCCGTGAAAAAAAATCGTAAATACGTCATTAAAATGGTAATATACGCGCAATTATCCCGTCACGAAAATAGAAATGTACGTGCCTACTCCCTTCGGAAGCATCCCCTCTGCCCCCCCCTTCCCTACGCCACTGCCTTCTTGGGAACTGTAACTGCAGAAACCGGTTCAGATCAATTGGTCATTGTCACTGCCTTGACTAAAGTAAAGACTTGCCCGCATATTTTCCCTTTTGAAGCATCCCCTCGCTCCTGCTAACCTCCAACTTCGCAATGCTCTGACTCAGACAGTATTGGTGCGGGAAGGTTCTAGAACACAGGTCCCCCATATAGGTTAATAGATGTTTCTTTTCTGTACCAAAGTAAAATATTTAATTCACATAGTATTGCCGAGCGAGCGTTAGCAAGTGAAGGCGGGTTAGAGCCCCACAGGGCACGTTGATTTCTGTCTTTATTACAGATAAATGGGAAGAGGAACCTGTGTTCTACATCCCTGCCTATTGGTGCTTTTTAGTGGCCACGTAGTACAGGCTGATTTATATTTTTTGCACTGTAGTTTTTACGTCATACATCCGGCAACGTATATATATACGCAAATCATAAAAGAATAACTATACTTTTTCGACAGTTACTTCTGACGCTCCTTTTGAATTTTATCTATTCCATGTGACGTATTTCAAATCGCCTAGCGCAAATCTTTAGGAGACAATAAGGCTTGTGTATAGTCCGCTCTCCCCAGTTCTTTGTCACCGGAACTGGAAGAGTCAGTACTACTACTACTTATATCGAGAACAGAACCAAACCAACCCCTGCGGGGCTTCTAACCCGTTCCTACTACTATTGCTACTAACTACCACTACCACTACTACTATTGCTACTAACTACTACTACTACTGCTACTATTACTACTACCGCTACTAAAGCTACTACTACTACTTATACTAAAGCTTCCTTACCGCAAGATTTACATCTTAAAACTTTATAACATGCGATTCCGATTCATTATGAACTAGTATGAATCGTTAGAATCACTATGATTCGTTAAAAATCACTGGGAGGAGCGGGCTATACTAAATCCGACAGTAAAAAGAAAATTATTAAAAGAATCTATTTTTCAGCAATTATTTCGACTGGTGAGCCAAAAGTAAACCTTCACGGTATTTTATGTATAGAGATGAAAAATAGAAATCTAGCATCCTATACCTTTAATTATTTGTAAACATAAATTTCTCGATAATACATAGTATACATGAGAACCCCCTGATCTGCGTTTCTTCTGTGTTCTATTACCATTTCTACATGAAATACCATAAATTTTCTACGTAGTGCAATATAAGAAGTACCCATGTGCACAAGACATGCGATATGCGTTAAATCCGACCCTCCACACACACATAGTCATAGATAAAGTACAAGGGCACTACACATGCAGATATAAAGTACAGGTACGTTCTTTTTTTATTTTCGTATCAGTCGATAAGTAGGGTTAAATTCCAAAGTTGGGCGTCCGTTTCCAGCGAAATTTTTAAAATTTACAGGAAAGATATGGATAATTTGATCGTTTGTGTGCTTGATAATATATAAGAGTTTCAAAAAACCTGTTTATTTGTTATATATAAGCGGTTATAAACATGGGACTATACGGCGAGCGGAGGGAACTACTTGGCGCAAGGTAACCGAACAGTTGCATTGTGGGAAAGAAACGAGCATTTATGTTATCAACATGGCGAATGTACAAGGGCAATGAACTAGCAGTTTTAACATTTGTGAAGCAATACGTTGATAACGAGCAAAATCTTTTAAAAGTTTGTGAAGAGCACGGATTAATGAACCTAATAACAAATTGCAGAAAGTGTGGAAAGAAGATAACAGCGAAAAAACTTGACGAAAGCGGACGCCCAACTTCGGAATATATGCCGATAAGTAAATAAAAGTCGCTTTGTTACCCCCTTTGTAAGTTCGTACATACTCGATGAATAATCCCTAAAAGTATGAGCGTCCTGCTTATTCGGGAACTGATGCAGCTTCATGTATACTATACAGACACTCAATCACTTATACAGACAATAAAACTAAATTATTTTATGTAATCGTTATACTTACCGACTTTTCTTGTCTTTCTTTCTTTCTTCTTCACTATTAACAGTGTTGAGGTGTGCCTCCGACTTCGGAAAAGTCTTCTTTTAGGCTGTGTTGTGTTTGGTAGTTAAACTCAGCTGATTATTTCCGTAAGTTCCCATATATCTTCTTCAGTTAAAGGAATATTACGAGGAATATACATAATCATCGTCTTCAGTTTACTTTTTCTATATAAAGATATCTTCTTCAACATGACTGAATATAGTGAGATTTATTTTATTTTATTTATTTATTTTTTAAATATTCCTTCTTCTCTTGACTTGTGAATTCAACATAGCGCGCAAGGAATGCTGGTACCTTTGATAAACAAATGACGGTTGATGTAGCGATGCTAATTAGCAATCTCACACACTGGATATCATAAATTTCAAATTTTTAACAAATATATTTCTTGGCTGCTATAATTAGTATAATGATTGGTAATAATGCTACTACGATACTCTCGTGAGAGAATTTATTCAACATTCGATAAAATATTCTGGAAATAATTCTAAAATATTGCATGAAAATATTTCATTTAAGTTACAGGACAAGATAACAAACACATTTCCATACAAAATTAATAGGAGTTTTAAAAATATTTCTTATATTACGAACGAATTTATTTTTAAAATATTCGAAATATTTTAAAAATTATATTTCATATGTTTTCTTGTAACAATAGAAAAGAATTAAATGACATGTTGGAAAACATTTTATTCTGTTTATAGGCCTATTCTGTTTCCTTTATCATGTATGTAAAACATTTTTTGTGTTACTTAGAAAACATTTTCTCTCTCAACTAGGGGTAAAAGTACGGGGGGACGCCGCCCCCATCTCGAGAAAATATATACGGCGTCTACCCAGTTCCTAAAAAAAAAATTACAATGGGCAAAGATAGGCAGGGTGAACGGCGTGACGTCATCCGCTACCTACCGTCCCCCAACCTTTTCAGATCCACTTTTACCCCTGCTCTCAACATTGAAAACATATTACATTACATTCAACACAATATTTCTATTACAATTTGTGACAATTTTCCATACATTATTTTCCTACTAACGTTCTAAAAATGCACATCCTGTTCAGTGGCATATTTACGATTTTGTTTCGTGGAGGGAATCTTTGCTAACTTTATTCCTGAAAATGTGAAAATTGTGCAGGATATTTCATTTACTTTAATATAGTAAAACAATTTCGGGGGAGGATTAAGCCCGGAAAGCTTATTTAACGCCACTGCTTCCCGTAGTTAATTAAATGTTCTCCAAACACATTTTAAAAAATAGTTCCGGCATATATTTGGGATACTTTTCAGATATAACAAGGAATATGTTTTCTCCAGTAACGGAAGAGTATATTCTGAAAACATGTAAAAATGTTTCTATAATAGACCTATATCAGAAAATGTTGTTCACTAAAGACACAAAATATCTTCCAAAACACAATGGAAAACATTTTCTATTCATTTTTAATGTTTTCTTTTACCTGTTTTAAAGTTTTATATTCAAAATTCCATAAAATATTCTGGAAATAATACTAAAATATCATTCGAAAATATTTAATTTAAGTTATAGGAGAAGATTACCAAAATACTTTTGTAAAAATTAAGTAAACCTTTTTAAAATATTTCTGAAAAATATTTCTTATATTACGAAATAATTTATTTTTAAAATATTCTAAATGTTTTAAAAAATATATATTTAATACGTTTTCTCGTAAAAATAGAAAATATTACAAATAACGTATTAGAAAACATTTTTTAAATATGTGGAATATATTTCGTTTGATTGCTTTCCGTATCATATATGGAAAACATTTTTAGTATCATTTCGAAAATATTTCCCTTCTCAACAGTGAAAACATATTAAATTAGATCCAAAACAATATTTCTAGTATATTTTGTGAATATTTTCCTGGTTTTACTTTCCGGCAAGCATTCTCAAAATGTACTCCAGGTAATTTCTAAAATGTTTTACAAACATTTTTGGGAAAATATTTTCGGGAAATATTCGGAATACATTGGGGAAACCAGCATGGAAATCTTCAGAGAAGGAAAACCTTTTGGAAACCAAGGAAAATATTTTCTTTTGATTGAGGAAATATTCCTTGCTGTGTGGGAAACCAGTGATGCCAGTTTGTGGGAAATTTCCCGTAAAATGCGAAATTCTGAGCACTGGCGGGAATGCGGGAATTTTTCTTTAAAATAGCCTAGAAACGGGAAATGGAGACATTCTCAACTTTTTAAAATACGCTATAGACGAACAAATATTCCATCATATATTGTATCAAATACTTCATCAAAGTGGAATTTGAACATTTATGATACCAAGTTGTATGCAACTTTTGGATTGGTTTCAACATTTGACACAACTGTTCTAAATTAGAACTTGTTCTATCTCTATCCAACATTATATCAAAGAAAACAAACGAAAATCGCTATGCGGTGCCACTAAAATTGCGTATGTGTACACGGAAAGCAATTGACAGTATTTTGATGCATACTAGCAGTAATCTGTTTTGTATAACTATAAAATTAAAGAATATTAGGGCTAAGTACTACAGGCGACTTCCCAAAATTGGCGTAGATTGAGAATATTCCGTGACTTTTTTTTAAAAAAAAAGCAAACTTTTTCACTTTTCTTGATTTAAAAGATTTCTTAAGACGTTCTGGCATGTTATTACTTTGGCGCATGCTCAGATTATTGCGTACAGATTGACAATATACCTGTATATGATGTGTATGGAACGATCATGTGCTATCTTGTTATATGTAGTTATTCATTCACAATATTAATTTGTAATGCCTTAAAAATTGTTTCTCATTGTAGGAGTTGCATTCATGAGTGCAGATTCACTTTACGAGGACTTTCTTTAAGGGTCTTCACTTCAGCGACATTAAACGACCGCTAATTTTAGTTTTTCTATAATATCTTCAAAACTAATAAAAATATTCGAAAAAGCAGAAACGTAGTGAAATAGACAATACAATTGTGCATGTGATACTTTTACTACAATTCCCTATCTGTTTTTGGTATGCCGCTATTTACATAACCCACAAAAACTGTTAAATCTATCTACAGTTGCAAATCGAAAGCAGGTAGATGAATTCTGATAACGGTATCACACACAAAATCGTATTGTTTAGTTTACTACGTTTCTACTTTTCGGGTATTTTTATTTATTTTGAGGATATTAAAGAAAAACTCTAAAATTAGCGGTAGTTTAATTACGCAGTAGTGAAGACCTCTAAGGTGTAACTACGCATCGAACGAATATCATTTAAAAATAGACTGCAGGAAAAGCATCTTACGATAGGTGGCCATTAAAAGCGAGGATGATATTTAACCGATTCAGAGCAGGAGCACAGAATGGGACCCACAAATTAGCACAGGGTTTTGTTCGCAAGAGGCAGAGGCATCAATAGCTGAAGGTCAGAACCAAAATGAGTGTAGCGAAAAACACTTGATGTTGCATAAAATCAAAATAGGTTAGAGTGCGTAATATTTTCGCATTTCTAAATATAAATTAGAAGTTTCCTACACTGAAAAATTCCTCGGGAATTTAATATCCTACAGAACCCTCGTTAATATGTACTCTCTCATTTTAACTGTAAAACCTAACATTTGGTAACTGTCTAGTAATGGGGGGGCCAACACTAACGAAGACTGAAAACAATGTGCCCTGCGAGACTCTAACCCGCCTTTACTTGCTAACGCTCGCTCGGCAATACTGTGTGAATTAAATGTTATTAAGCTAATCTAACCGAATGTTAATAGAAAATCGCAAAAAACTCAATTAAAAACCTGCCCCCCAAGCTAACAATAACCAAACATTTTTATGACGGACTATTTATTCTTAATCAGTGCCCTAAAGTTACAAAAGTTACTCGAAAATTAACTGAATTAGAAGAAATTTAAGCATCGGACTAAGAAATAAAATGTAGATTCATATTTATTTACTGAACAAGAAAGGAACCATGAAAATAAGATTTATTTGGGAATAGCAATAAAGGAGGGAAATGAGACAGAAGTAACTGTGAATAGTCATTCCATTCATTTCTACAACCTTATTCATTATAGTTACACCAGCAGGTGCCACCATAAAACTCACATATATGTTCATGTGACCTAACAACTGAATCAAGAAATATAAACAACTGAGCAATGATATTCACCTTTATATTTGATCGTTTATAATGGGTGGGAAAGTTTTACCCATCTTATTTGACCAAATTATCGTCAAAGAAAATTTGATAAGATATTTGATGGAAAAGTTTGACGATGTATAATATCCTTTAGGTGTAAGACCCTTATCACTGAGCTCTTTTGTGATACAAATGAAACTCAAAAATACAAAAAGACTTCAAAAATCAAGTTAATGTAAAGCAATTCCAAAATACCCTGCTTTGCGCTGCTTTTTTGGTGACGGAACAAGTAGGGGTGCTGCAACACAAAAACCGTTAGGCCAAAACAACTGAATTAATTCTGGCTTTGCTGAACATAGAATTCCGTTCCAAACCATAAAGAACGACATAGTGTTCGTTACAAAAAAGTGTACACAGTATTTTTTAAAAAAAATGTTTTTTACCTTATCATGCATAACTATAAATAATACCTTTTTATACTACGACAATGAATTCCATTGTACATCATAGTCCGTCTAAAGCGGTATTTTTTAAAATTGTTTACTACTAGATGTAAACTATATCTATTTAGGTTAGCGGAAAATTTTGCATCACATCGGGAAATTTTGTGGCTTTGGACGCGAATTTTGCTGTTACAAAACTGGCATCACTGAGCCAAGAAAATACTCGCGTCTGCTTACCCGGTGACGTCACACATCCAACGATTGGGCTGACGCAACCTGTAGTGTATATACAAACTTTGATTTTCTTCCATTCAGATGATGGTCTCTTGACATATTTTCAATTCGTTTGATAAAAGTTTTCTGCAGCGGTTTTCTTCCTTATGAAATTAAATAAATTCTACGAGGTGCTTCGAAATACACAAAGACCACAACCAGTTCTCATAAAAACGTATATTCTGGTCTCGAAATTTCTTCTAAAAGCATGTAGATCACTGATCACTATACTATATCAATCATCTTTGGTATAGATGGATACATTCTAAACAGGGGCGCCGGAACCGGGGGGGCAAGGGGGGCAGTTGCCCCTCCTGAAATTTTCAAAGGGGGCAAGATACTAGTTTTGCCCCCTCACTTTCAGACTGTAAAAACATCACACAACACTGATTATATGAACTAAGTTTTACTTTTTATAGTAATCTGAAAAAAAAATTCTCTATTCCAGATTCGTCTTCCTCTTTGAAACAAGGGACAGGACGCTTTATCTGCCCCCATGTTAGACAAAAAGAATTTAAAATTATCATTATTTCCATTGGTGTACATTCTCAAAACACTGTGTAAATTCTTTTAAAATTGTTGTTTAAGTAACCGTAAGTCTGCAATATGAAAGGAGTCGTCGAGCGAGATTTTAAAGTTTGAAAAATATAACAGTTTAAATGAGTAACAGGACATTTAGGGCCTAAATATATTTTCCATAAAGTTAAATTAATGTTCTTACAAACAATATACAGAGTGCAGTAAGTTTTATAGTGAGGAGGAAAAATGTATAAGGTAGGATTAATAACTCAGAGCATAAGAAAATGCGAACTCTATTGTCGTTCCGTTCGTTTAATCCTTTCACTACCATTTTTTTCGGAGTGAGAAACATTAATATATGGCTATTTTAAGTTGTTTTCAAACGTATGAATATATACGGTATAAAAAACATTTTCCACCGTTTCGTTTTTTGATGTGGGAAGGGTGGGACAATATGTATCCCTCTGATATTTTTACGTTGGACCTATATGTTCCAGTGGTATTGACATGAATGATCATCTTGTATTTTCAATTATGAAACGTATATTGTCAGAAAAACAATTGGGTCGTATTTATGATTGCAAATATTTTACATTTCGGCATCATTTTCCAAATTACACTACATACAACCACTGCTTTATCACTAGTACATTGTTCCTCACTTTCATCTGTTCCATTATCACTTTCATTCTTCACGTTCACTTCCACTACTGTCTATTGGATAATATTAGTAATAAGAATTCTGTGAACCATTAGCGGGCTTCTCTTTACCAGTGGAACATCGATTCATAGCAATAAAATGTGGTAAATTACAGGGGTTCTCTGAGAATGTATCGTGGGACACATATATCCCAGTGGTAGTGAAAGGGTTAAGATATGAGTGCAGAAACAGAACCTCTATTTCAGCTCTCCTTTCAGACCAAGTTTGTAAACAAGAATAAGAAAGACAGTCACTGCTTATAATAACTAGTAGTGTTAGATATTTAGCTCGCAGTGGTCAAGCAATCAGTGGACATTTGCATAGTACGGGTAATTTGATGTCACTCCTGGATGAAAGAAAAATGGATGTGCCTGTTTTCAACCAATGGATTAATCGACAGGATAACTGGCTTAGTGCTGATTGAAAGAATGAAAGTTTAAAGATTATGGGACATGCAATATAGGGAGACTTGGTAGCAGAAGTTAAAGAGTCTCCATTTTATGCAATCATAGCCGACTCCACGACTGATATTTCAAAGAAAGAACAGTTGTCTCTGTGTGCGCTGTATTGACTCTGATTCATCAAACCCAACAAAATATTTATGGAAATGATCACCCCAGTGGTACAAAATCGGAAACAGAATTCACGATCAAAGATATTCTAACGAAACCTAACCTGAATGCAGAAAATATACAGTGTCATGATGGTGCAGCTATCATGTCAGGACGAGTGAATGGTGTGCAGAAGATAACTTCGACTCAACATCCGAAAGCTGTATACATTCATTGCAATAATCATGCATTAGATCTTCCGTTGCAGGAAGTAGCACGAAAATGCGAATCTTTGTGTGACGTGCGGGTCATAGTGAAAGACGTTAAAACATCAACCTGGATTCTGCAAAACGATAGACAATATACGCATGCCGACATTGTTTTTGAACCCTGTAAAACTATCGACGAAAGTAATCCTAAACATTTGCTGCCTGTTTGTCCTATTCGCTGGTGTGTTAGGCGAAAATCTCTAAACAAATTTCAATCTACTACAAATGAATTCAAATCACGTTGGAAAAGAATCATCAGTAGTAAAAGTGGTCCAAATGATGATCAAAAAATAATTCTAAAAGGGTATTTGAAAAGAATGAACAAATTCGGAATGATATTTCTTCTGATAGTCAGTATACGTGCTTTTGTACCTTGCGGACAACTGACGAAAGTGCTTCAAAATTCTGAAGCTTCTGCTTCTGGAGCTAAAAGAGCAGCAGCAATTCTATCTAGGGGACACTCTGAGAAACCTACGAACGGACAGTGCATTTGAAAACATTTATAAGGAAACAAAGGAAAATGCAGACAGACTACACTTAAAATTGTCCACTTCATCAAGATCAAAGACAACACCAATTAGGTTGGAGAAGGCTGATAATCCTTCTATAGCAGCTACTCTAGAACCTGTATCAGATCTTCCAAACATGAACTTTGAAATCATTGACTATTTGTTGAATGAAGTGCAGCGTCGTTTCAATCAGCCAGGCCTCAAACAACTCATAAAACTCTAGAAGATACTTTCTGAGGAGCTATATGGGCTGGTGGTCCTCTCTCAAGAGAATATTTGAAGCAGGAATTGGGAGTTCACTCGTCGGATTTTAACCTGGATAGATTATGAGCTCAGCTCAGGCTGTTTCCACCTACTTTGATGACGACTGAGTCGCTGACGACCATCAGAATATTAAAAACTATTAGTGCTGAAACCCCAACTGTTCGCAGCCTTCTCGACCAAGTTGTTCGTCTAGGGACTTTCGTTCTCACTATGCCAGCTTCTTGAGCATTTGCGAAAGATCATGCGTATTATAACCAATTATTTAAATCACAAAGTAGCACTTAAAATTCAATATAAACTTGACTTATTTCTTATTAATTGTGTCGTACTTTATTAGTGTGAAGTGAAGTGAATATAATGAGATTAGGAAGAGAGATGAATGTAATAACAAACTGGATATACTGAAGTAAGTGTAGTAAAAACTACAAATAACTCTGGATAATTAGTGTAATTGAATTTTCTATATAAATTTTATGAAGTCTGTAGTGAAAATTGCATTTTTTTAAATTTCTGGTACGAAGACAAGTAGGTAGAAAAAAATATATTCTTATTTTTTAGTTGATTATGTAGCCTATTTTATAATGTACAAGTTACTTTCTACTACAGAGTGCTACAAAGTTTGTAGTTCTAAATAGCAATTTCTAATATTACAGTGTACTGCAACATCAGAACTGGATTTTTAAAAATATAATTTTAATTTCTACATTTCCAAGTGATTTAAGTAGTTTTAAAATTCTTTAATAGTGTCCGTTTGACCACGTCCAATACAGTTAAAAATATGTACTAGTATATAAAATGGTAAAATTTGTACTTACAAACAGTCATTATGAGCAGTACCAATTTTACAATTTTATATGTTTTTAATTCTGATTTCAGTTGTTGAAAAGTTCTGCACCAGACCAAAATCCAGCACAGAACTGACACGGGATTAATTAATCCAAAGATGTAAACCAAGATGCCTCTAATAGATGAAAATTTCACTCTCACGAAACTATTTACAGCTTCATTATATTATTATTATTATTATTATTATTATTATTATTAACCAATCAAGTCAAATTATTGTTACATTACAAACATATATTCGTATTATCTTACCTATGTTACATTCCCGTGTCTATTTTCAAGACAGCAGTTTGCCCCCCCAGCTGAAAAATACTTCCGACGCCACTGATTCTAAAACAAGATAATAGCGGTTTGAGAAAAATAAACAACATTAACGACAATCCCTCCCGCTGTCAAAATTATGAACTAAAACAGTATACATTCCGGTTATATTTAACGTTTACTCGCCTGCTCCCTACATTCACCTTTCACAACTGTCCTTTTTTCTTTCTTTTTCTTTTCTTTACATATAAGAGAAGCAGCCCTTGTTGTTATGCTACGCTAACATTTTATCAGTCTTGTTGGACAAACTACTGCAAACAACCAAAATCGATCATCATGTATTTTTTCATAAATAAGAGCTGTTCTCAAGAGGCTTATTTTGGACTTCCTGTTATACTTACCGAAACTACCTTTCGTTATATACAGGTCCAGTTTGAGAAATGAAAATGAAATGAAATTTGTGAGTTTTACGTCCCACAGTTATGCCGGTTAGGCTAAAGGAGACGGTGAAGATGAGAAATGAGTGAAATGAAGAAAGTGGGAGGAAACGGGAGAACCCTGAGGAAACCCACGCACACGGTGTTTGTCCACCACAAAGTTCACTTGGCGGGAGCAGGGTTTGAACCCAAAACCCCATGCACCAGAGGTGAACGCTCTACCACTGAGCCACCGCGGCCTTCACTTTGAAAACAGTTATGAAAATTAGCAACTATTAGAATTCTTCATACTATCGATAAGAAATGAAATTTCAATTCATTGGAAACTATGTTTTTTTTTTTTTTTTTGTAAATGTTTGAAATAGGTGACAGCGTTACTTTCCCGTAATAATTGTAAACTTTTGTAAAAATTTTAGTCTTATGTGACCACACATACACTTTTTAAATTTTTATATTTTTTTTTTACAGTAAGAAATACCGTGTGAAATGTAACGGAAATTTAGAAGGAGCCTTCTTTGCGAGTTTCTCATTATTGATCAATAGAGGTGGAGAATATTTTTCAAGTTTGTATTTAAAATCCAAAATATAGTTTGGCTACTGCATATGTTTGAAGCTATAGTAATTGCTTAATTCCATAACAGATGAAGTTCTTACGAAAGTTTTGAATTTAAGAAATCTTATTATTAATTAACATATTAAAAATATGCACCTACAAACAGGGTGGTTAGAATTAAAGTGCCTCTATTCAAGGCGGTCTAGTGCGGGCTGTAATCAACGTATTGCATTGAAATTTGGAAATGTGCTAATGAGACCACGCGAAAGCAAGTTATGCTGGAAAAATATTAGTTCCACTTTCAGCACCAAATGAAAATTTTGCGTTGTACAGGTAATACGCAAGTAGAAGTGGTCCTGAATGTACGGATAAGAAAATTATCCAATTCGAAGATATTAAAGGTAAAACTATTTCCGTTTAATGGTTAAAAAAGTTGCAATGGGAAAAAAACGTTATTAAAATTTGCGGTTACAGTGACCAATTTACATAGCATCCTCGGTATGCTCCAATTTACAAAGCATACCAGAAACATCGACTACCGTACATGTGCATCTGCAAAATGGCGCGCTCAACAGTTTCGGCGGAATTGTTGCTACCTGTCGCCGTATGTTGTCGTTGACATCCACCAGCGACTGGATCTTCCCTGGTAGACTCGAAGCAGATGTCACACGCTTAGATTGGGAGATATTGCTGATCATACATCTGGAAAACCTTGGTAGATGACGCGAACAGCAGTGAAGGTTTCACGAAGCATATTTTTCATGTTGCGACCGATGTACGGTGTTGTCCTGTCTTGGATGAAATTACTTGTCTTCAAACAGTTTCGTATCTGTAACACAGGAATCACACGAAGCACTAAGATGTCCTTATAACGTACCGATACCACGATGTAGGTCACAACTCTTTGGGGAGTCATCTCCTCAAAGAATATTATATAGTAGATTATTTATAACACTCACTGAAAAGTGTATTAGACTATAAGCTACGTATTATGTTAAATTGCTACTTACCTGAAGTGTACAACTCAATTCTTCCTTCGAGGACTGTCATTCTAAACTGTGAATGTTTTACCTGAGGACAACTTCTGACCTTTTGTTTACGAAAGAATCGACATCAAAAGAACCTACGTTTATTATTATTTTCTTTTTGCGAAAATTATCGCAAAAGGCTACACTGTGCCTTACTTTGGTTTAATTTGCGATAGGCAGTTTAGCGTGCCAATGAAAGGAACTGAACTCCTAATTCTTGAACAAAATAAATATCTGTGGAAGACTTATCACACAGAAGGTAGTGACAACTTAAATTGATTTTATTGTAAAATCTTACACAAAATGTCTACAGGGTTTATCTATAAAGTAATAAGACTGGGACTGGTAAAAATAAATTGAAGAGCTCCTTTCCAAATACCACTTAAGTCATACTTTTAAAATTTACAGGAAATACAAAAAACTTATACTGCCTTTGTTTTAATGATAATGTAATATATTAAAATGGCATTTGATTGGTATATTGGTACAGAACAACATACTATAGGCATTACAAAATTTGGTTTTGGATTTGAATGCAAATGCAGCACAAAAAATAAAGTATTTTCAAAATCCACCTAAGTCACAGAAATAAAGCCCATAATACTTTAAAGTAATCGCTGAATAACTGCTTTTTACCACCTATCATGATTAAATGACATTTTAGAGATTGTGAAGTAGTCTGAACATAATATGAAGAGTAATAATAAGTTCAAAATATGAAAACGGTCTCGAAAATATTAGGTCTATTACAGAAAAGACTCTTCGTCACGTAAATACAGCACAGGCTGTGTTCACCACTAGATGCACTATTTATTTTAAAAGTTGTGAAGTAGTCTTAACATAATAAGAACAATAATAATAAGTTCAAGTTATGAAAACATTTCTCAAAACGTTTTTCATTTGAGACCCAATAATACTGTACTACCCAATAATAGGCCTATTACAAAAATGCACCTCATCACTTAAACAACAGTACAGGTTGTGTTTCACCAAACGATGCACTATTTAGTGCTTCTTCGTAGAATTCTTGCTCTTCGCTGTTCAACTCCACAAATTTCAGCAACTTTTTAACATCTTGTGCTTTCTCACGGCTGATGTTGTTAACATTCTGAACATTAACAGCATTTCTGAAGCTTGGAACTTGCTTCAAGTTTCTCTTTCACACTGCAGAATAGGAATACGGACCACTGAAGGTATTCCTGTGACCAATGGACTTATAGTCCTTGCAGAAACGCAGAATCCTTACTTCTGTTAATTTTATTGGTATAAGAGATTTGAATATGTCCTTTGAAAATCTCTTAAAATCCTTACAAATCCAATCAAATCCATATTTTTCCACTTGACCATATTTACTTAGAATGTTTTGGTAATCTGTAGAACTTTTCAATTGACAATATTTACTTAGAATATTTTGGTAATCTGTAGGACTTTTCAACACTTCATGGCTGTACTCCTTCTTTACATGCCCAAAGATCCTATCCGCATGCAAATATGAATGTCCCCGAATGGGAAATACAACTTCAATCACACCAAACAAAGGACTGTTCTGTATATAAGACAGTAGGAATGCCATCATTGTCTTATTCTTATTCTGGCCACTACACGAGTCTGCAAACAATCTCAAAGTGGAGTACGAGGGTCACTACGAAAGTTTTGAGATGTGAAATAAGTTACATACTAAAATCAATTTAACATTTACATTTTCTCAAAGTATTCACCATTACGCTGTACACACTTTTGCATACTCGAAAACCAATTTTGGAAGCAGTGTTGCCAGTCTTTTTCTTCAAGTGTTGAAAGTTCATTCTCGTAAGCCACAACAGCTTCTTCAGGGCTGCAAAATCTCTTCCCACGCATGCGATATTTGATCCTGAGGAACAGAAAAAATCACACGGGGCCAGGTCAGGGCTATACGGCGGACGGGTCATAAGTTTGGCTTCCGTAGATTCAGAAAACTGAATTTTGATGTTGGCCGTGTGTGAGGAGGCGTTCTCATGATGAAGCAGGATTCCACGCAATACAGTTCTTGGACGCCGTTCCTGAAGCTTCTGGAACTCTTTTGTTAGTCAAACAGTGGTGTACCACTGAGCAGTAACAGTTCTTTGTTCTTCAAGTGGAACAGTTGCAACACGGCCAGAGTTGGAGAAGAAAGTTGCGACCATCTTCCTCCTCACACTTCATGGTCGCTTCACTTTTGTGGAAGGATTTTCGTCTGTAAAGATCCAAACTGTATACTGGCGTTTATTTTCAGGGTCAAATTGATAGATCCAAGTCTCATTACCAGTAACAATGTCAGAGACGCGTCGAGAATTGCCTCCAGCAAATCTTGCAAGCATTTCTTCACACAATTCCACACGCATGCGCATTCTGCTGTTCAGACAAAATCTAAGGCACCCAACGAGATGAAACCTTGCTGAGCCGAAGATGATCATGAAGATTTTTTTTTACTGCTGGCGATCCAATGTTCACTGTAGATTCAATGTCCTTGAAAGTTGTTCGAGGATTTTCTCGAATCATTTGTTCCACAGCGGCAATGTTTTCATCTGACACAGCTATTGACGGACGTCCAGCTCTCTCTTCATCTTTAAGCGATGTCCGGCCTTTTCTGAATTCACCAAACCACCGAACAATTGTAGTACGGGAAGGAGCAAGGTCCCCAAATGCCCCCTGCTAACAGTCAAGGCTTTGTGTCTCGTTCAAACCACTTTTGAAATCGTAAAGGATCATTGCCCGATAATGTTCCCTTTCGAGCTCCATTGTAGAGAGCCGAATACTGCTCACATCAACAAACAAGTGAAGGCGATACGGCCACGCCGATAAGCGAATGAGTTGAAAATTGCTTCTCTTCTTGGCTCTGGATACCACTACCGAACGCAATTGTTAGAATTCAAATACTGTGCCACAACAATGCGTACCTCAAAACTTTCGTAGTGACCCTCGTACTGCCCAGATTGAATTTTGCTTTCCAGCTGCAGTGAAAAATTGGCCAGACAAGAAACAACTTCATTTGATCCTCTTGGTAGGTCTTTCTCCGTCCAAGTGTAAAACCACACGTTGTTCTTATTAAGTGTCCCGTCATGGATCAAAATAGCTAGTTTGTAGAACCAGATTTGACGGGAATAGTACACTTCACTCACGTTAAGTTTTGGTATGGGTTTATTTTGTTGCATGTCAAAGACAACTTTAAGAACCGTGAGTTCATCTAACTTCATAATTTCTTAGAACTTTTTTGCTCTCAAGTTATGGAGCCTATGCTCTGTTTTGAGTTTTTGTTTCTCATTCACGTTACTGGTCTTGTTAATTTCAGCTTTCTTCGCTGCACAAAATGAGCAGATGTCAGTTTTAGGGGGAACCAAATCCAAGAATAAACTTATGTAAATATATTGTAGTATTTCTGGTATGAACAAGGTTTCCCTCCGCGGGCAGCAAATTATTTTTTCCACATAAGATAACATTTTCCTCACATTTAATGTAGAAGGTAAGTATGAACTTTCAGATTTTCCTCTTCCATAATGAGATTCCACGGTTTTGAACTTACCGATATAGCTTATTATGCTTCTTGTGACACTAATCTGATCCTGTTTGACTCTTGAGCCTCCTCTGTTTTCCTTGTGAATGACATCCCTACTGGTTTTCATGAACTTTAGTTAACCCTTTAGTCTGTCAATGGTTATGCTTGCTGCTGATAAAAATGATTTTACACACACGGGAACTTGCTTCCCATTTTCTTTCAGTATGCTATATTCAATGACAGCTCGATCTCTTGGATTCTCCACTCTTGGTCGTAGCTGTTTCTTCTTTCTTTAAGGTAATGGAACGCAACAAAAGGTTGTCCTGCTCAATCTTCGTTCTATTTGCATGTAACTGTTCAAAGAAGTATTTCACATCATTACTGGTTACATCATGATTATGTTGACAGTTTAATTTTGAAGGATGTCGAACTTCTTTGCTGTTTCTAGCTATTTGTTTTTTTTTCTTCTTACCCAATGTTCCGGTTGGTTTGATCGTTTCTTTATTTTGCTGCTTTCTGGCTGCATCCCTTTCTTCTCCATCTTGACAACAGTCTTTCTTACTTACTGTTTCAAACGAACTGACCATATAATAGAGCTCCCTAAATTAACCGAACCTAAATTTAGATCCATTGTTGTCGTTAAAATAACTGCGCAACAATGGACAACATATTACGTTTCAAAATAAAAGCATAAACTAAGACTTAGTTGAGTTCTGGAAATTATATATTCAACGACTAAGGTGCACTTTGTAAAAGCAGGTAGTTTTTGAGCCATTACGACAGTGAGACTTGAGTGAGTTTTGCAGTTTATTCAAGATTCATATCTGCATCTCACCCACAATATCATAATAACATAAAAAGTTTAAAATTGAGAATAACTGACTTAAGTGGTATTTGGAAAGGAGCTCTTCAATTACTGATTCGATGATCGGTACATGTAAAATTCTCCCAAATAGTATCCTTGAGCGTCGATACACCGTTGCCGATACGATTGTCACGCTGCAAGGGCTCCCTTGGAGTTAGCTGTTGTAACTTCTTTTAGAGACTGTGTGACAGACTGTTAGATGGCGGGAACATTGTCGTGATATTTCAGGTTTCTCTTGAGCTTTGGAAAGAGAAAAAGTTTGGTAGGCTACTACTAGCTTATAACTCTTATCTAGTCCAGGTAGGCAGTCACAACAAAGGCGGTGTGAACTGAAGCGTTGTCGTGGTGGATCTTCCAGCTATTGGCCATCTTCCGTCCTTTCCGTTTGACGGTTCTGTGCAAGAGCACAAAGTCTTCTTTGTAGAAAATAGCGTCGAGGATTCGTCTGCTGCATAGATGTGAATTTTACTCCGACCTCACTCTCACCCTCGAAGTGGCAGTTGGCTCTTGCTCCCGTTCACTCTCGCCCTTGCAAAGATAACTGTCCATCGTCCTCGCACACCCTTGTCCTAGTGAAGGGAGTTGTCCATCACCCTCACGCACCCTCGTCCTCTTTCACCCTCGCTAGCGTGAGTGTAGTTTTCCATCGCCCTCTCTCACCCTCGCTCTCGTACTCAAAACTTCTCCTCGCTCTCTAGCACCCTCTCCCTGGCAGTGGCTGTTGGCCCTCGCTCTCGTTTACCCTCGCCTCGCGAAGAGAGGTTGTCTACCGACGTCGTTCGCCTTCGCCCTCATATCATTGAGGGCGAGGAAGCCCTCGGGAGGGCCTCATTCGAGAGGATCACATCCCCAATTTTCCAACCTATTTGCTGACTCATTTCCTTATCATACGTCCTGAAAAAAATAAACATACCACCGTATAACTTAGTCCGGATCACCTAAAATGGAACAAATCGTTGTTTACTCCACGCTTAACATTACCATGAATATGTTCAGATAAATTTTGAATAGAGTTTTTTTTAATTCTTTCGGTTCAAACTAGTGTTGATCATGAGACGAGATGAGACGAGAAATAAGGTCTCGTCTCGTCTCAACTCTTGGAACCACGTTTATTGCTTCGATTCTTGAAGACTCACTTCTCGTCTCGTTCTATAAATTTACGTACAAAGTGCACTCTTATCTAGAAGTTCTGAGAATCCTTCTGCGTACGAGAGGTATAAAAAGCATGAAATCTAACAACATTTAAACCATATTTATTACTGAAATATAATGTGAAATGATTTGAGTATCTTTAAACGTTCATAAATGTTCTTCATTGTGATTGTACAATCACTTTTATCAATGTATAGGTTTTAGGTACAGATCATTTAGCACTATAACAGTGTTTGAGACCTAAGACTAGGTGAATTAGTGTTGCTTACGAGACTCGAAAAAATTCTCATCTTGTGTCGTAGTGCAAACTATAAGAGTGATAATAGTGATGCGGTTTAAAATGTGTTGTTTTCAGCATATTGTTTTTTTATAATTAATAAGATATAACGAGATATATAAGATTTACGTAAAAGATTGATTTATTTATTTGCACGAAATTATTTTGCTGAATTTTATTTACAATTCCAACAATAACACTCTTTGTAATATGTTGTATATATTTCTTATGTGCAAAAATCATTGACTATTTTCTAATGTTACTTTTGTGTGTAAAAGTTAGTTTCTATTTTTACTAAGCTGATGAGGAGGGCACCTCTACTAAATTCAAAGAAATCTCTGCGTTAGCACAGAACGAAGTGTCCTCTTTCCCTCCCCCTTGCGACACCACAGCTTCAGATCATCGGGGAAAACTGCCTCTCAGGAGCCCGTCGTGAATTCAGCCCTGGATTCCAGTCCTAGATTATCTGTAGTTGTTATAGCTGCAGATACAAATTTTTCTTCGGATACCGTAAATTGAAGGTTCGTTCTGACGACTTTCCCAAGATATGCGTATTGATTGGTGAGTAGTTAATATTGTCTATTGCCTAATATCAACAACAACAACAACAACAATAATAATAATAATAATAATAATAATAATAATAATAATAATAATAATAATAATAATAATAATAATAATAATAATAATAATAATAATAATAATAAATATAATAATAAAGATAAAAATAAGAAAATGTGTCCTACCGAACTTTATTACAACTTCATAAGAAGTAATTAAGAAATTATCATGTTTAATGTATTTCAGCAGGACAATATGTCTTCTAACACATAATTAAAAGTAGACGTTATTCCTGAGGGAAGTAATATAGTTAAAAAAAAGTTTTCTTGCTTCAAATTAAGGGCAAACAAGGTTATCTAGTGGACTTATCTAGAAGGTGCAGGGCCCGATTGGGAACTCTATTGCGAGATCCCAGGTTCCCAACTAACTTCCATATACTATATTGCCCCAAGACACCCCACACACACACATACACAGTCTCTCTCTCTCTCTCTCACACACATACACACACACACACACACACACACATATATATATATATATATATATATATATATATATATATATATGTGTGTGTGTGTGTGTGTGTGTGTGTGTGTGTGTGTGTGTCTTTGAGCATATAACTACTGCCCAATCAACTTCAGAACATATTTTTTGTTTCCAGAAACTTAATAAAAACTATTCATTTAATAAGTAAGCGCGAGCCTCAATATAGTAAATGAGCGCGAGCCGAACTGAGGATACTGAGCCCGAGCGCGCGAACCAAATTGAAGGAAATGAGCCCAAGCCCGAGTGAATGCGAGCCCAGTTGAGAGAAGTGAGCGCAAGCCCAGCGCAAAATGACCATGTATGAATAAAAGTCATTCCAACAATTATTTTTCCATCTGATCTACTGCAATCTGTTGGTTCTCCGACTGATTGTGTTTGTTAGATATAAGCACAAGATTTTCATTTACTGCTGAATGACGTGAGTGGCTCTCTGTTTACCAGCAATGTTTAAACATGATAGTGTAGACATTTGTTTTTATCACAAATAGGGATGCGAACGAGACAAGATTTGTGGCTGTCTCGTCTCGAAAATGTGCTGTAAAAGTGATGTCGCGACTCGAAAAATTTATATTTCTCTATTGGAAGAGCCGTCTCGACTCGAATTTTGTCAGGAAAGTCCTGCCTCGACTCTTCTCGAGTCTCCAGCACAGGCAGGGCAACAATAAGGCCCACTCGCTTCTAAACGTAGCGCCATTTCTATCCGGAAACTTTTATGAGAAACATACAAATATTATATTCATTTGCATTATTATTTTATTTATTATGTAGAAGTACACAATATAAATTGTCTACTGCAATTAAGTGAAATTAAGAATATGACCAATCCATAATCTTCCTATGACATCAACTTTTCATCTAGGGGATATGGCAGATCTCATTTTGAATATTATATACCTCCAAAAATAATCAAACAGCAAATTCAAAATAGTTGTTGTTAAGGAAGCTTGTCCCTCTCACTAGCGTGCTCTCGTTCTCACGAAGGAAATTGTTCCTTGCCCTCGCGCTGCCCTCGGCATCGCAGTAGAAGTTGACCCTTGTCCTTGTTCACTCTTGCCCTCGCGCACTCTCACCCTCGCAATGATATTTGGCTCTCGCCCTCGCGAAGGAAGTTGTCCATTGCAATCGCTCGCCCTCGCCCTCGTGTTGGTAATTTCTCCTCGCTTTCGCGCACCCTCGCCCTCGCTATCGAAGTTTGTTCTCACCCTTGCATCACTATGGGCGAGGGAATTCGAGTGTGGGGATGCCCACGAGATGGCAACTATTGCATGAGTGAACATCTCTGGCTCTGCCGTAACAAAACTCAAAAACACCTTTAGCGCCATGCGTTACCCTTAGTGCGTCAGAGAACGGACACAACTGCCTCCTAATGCGTTGCTAAGCTTATGCCCCTCACTGCAAATCCCCCACCGCCAAGAGCGCTGCTGGCGACTCGGCTCCGCGCGGTGACCAGTCTCACAAGAGTAAACTCGGCTTCCATTTTTGAGACAATAAATTCATATCAGAAATAGTTTCTCGCGATCTTTTGCCATTTTTACTCTATGAGAACCGAGATTAAAATATCAAATGATAGATCTCTACCAGTTCGTGTTAGAATAGAGAGATAAAAATGAAGATATAACTTATTCGTGACAGTCTAAATGTAACTCAGAAAAAATGTTTTCACGCTATATTTTACCGTTTGTGCTATGGCGCCTGTTGACAAATAGGCGGTCGAGCGTAGCCGTTCTCTAGGACATTCTATACTGAATGATAGCATATTATTAAAGTCTGAAAGCCCATTTACAGGTATCATTTTGGGTGATATTATTCCCAAAGGCTCTGGAAAACGTTTCCTTCCTAATTTCATGTCCAGAATATTGATTTTGTTTATTTAGTTAACCCCATTCCGAGCAGAAGTTCCAAACATTAGCGTCAGCATGATATTTATTTACTGGGTATCAAGAGGTCTTTTTGCGTCTTTTGCGAGATCTGCTGCATTATTTTTCCATGGACAAATATTTTCATGGGTTCTCCACCATCCTCGTTTATGCAATACCCACCATCGCTGAAGCGTTCACTCGCTATGGAAGCAATCCGCGCTATTTAATGAGCCCCCTTTTGCGCTTCTAACTTGAGTCTTTTAGATATCGATCATGCATTTCAGTAACAACCTAGTACAAGTTTTTAGCACGTTTCTACGTTAATATTTAAGTTAGATGTTGCTCGCCTATATATATGCATTCCTTAGGTCTACATACTTTTTGTCTCTATAATCTAACCTAACCTAACTTACCCAAATCTACTATAAAGTATCTTAACATTCATTATTGCTTTTTTTAAAAATTTCATCAGTTTGCAGGCTCATTATCAGTCAATACTTTTCCATTTGAGAAGAAATTATTACTTTGGAATGTATTAAAGGCTGATTTAAAGTAAAATAGTAAATGTAAAACAATTTTATAAAGTGCTATATATATATTCCACATTCCCTACCTGCACTCAATATAATATGATAAAACATTCGGTTTGCTTTCTTAAACACTTTTAAGGGAATTAGTTGTTTTCATTCGAACCTAAACTATACCTGCACAAACTTATTTTTACCTAAAACATTTCGATATGTACACTAACAATTGTAGCTGCTAACACAACTGGGGAACAATAGCGTCAATGAAGATTTTGCCAAGATTGCGGGGAGACGGAATTGGACAAGATCTTTTACTTGCATAAAAGGGTTACGTTCTCTATTAGTATACAATTTATTAAAAGCACTTATTCTCAAACTCATTGGGGATTTGCCCAATGTCCTACAGAATTGACCACCTGTTGGGGAACAAAAAGGAACAAACAAAACATAGATACACAAATACTCTTTTAGTTTATATACTTTTTATTTCTGAGGAAATGCTGGCTGCCATGCTTTTAGGTTAACAGCGATCAGAAACTCGACAATCGACGTTCTAGATAACCTTGTAAACTTACAAGAAGCATTGAGTAAGTTTTGCAGAGATGGTAATAATATTGTTATTGTTTACAATATGATTATAAACATTTCAGTGAACCCACTCTGATCCTTTAGTTACAAGCAGTGATGGGTAAATTCCCGGGAAGATATTTTTCGGGAATATTCCCTGGGAATATTCCCGGGAAGATTCCCAAAATGGGAATTTATCCGGGAATTTATGTTCAATCAGAAAGAAAATTGCATTCTATTACTATATTATGATTTCAAAGTTGAATTAATTTTTATATCACAGCATATTATTACTGTTGTCCACAGAGTATTCTTTAAAATATATATATTCTGAACGGTACTATGTTAGTTTATTAACACCTTATTATATTTAGAGAGTACGCATAAATGTATATTTATTTACACTGTGTTCTATGAATTAAATATGTGTGAAAAAATTATATAGTAAATTATATAGTAACAGTTAAATTCATATGTAAGTGGAATTGTTCAACTTGATACTGATACTCTATTACTGATATTATAAACACATTAAATTTATAAATGTTATAAACCAATTAGATTGGGTAAATGCTACAAGATACATGTCTCACCAATTTATCAACATTTGCGCATACATATTTATGTTCACAAAATTTGCAAGATACTTATCTTTATATTTTAGCACGTAACATTGCCATACACGACCTTTCATTCTACCTATTTCTCGAAATTCCATATGTTAATTCACATGTAAATGAAGTTCGAGTACCTCTTCAGAAATTCGAGTCAGAGAGAGGAGACAGATCGACGTCTATTGCTAATGGTGGTTCAAGATTTATTAATAGTAATTCATCTCTATTTCTACATAATTCTAAATTACTTTACAAAATGGTTCCTTTTCATCATTTGTAAATTAGTACTTTGCTAATTTTAGATGTTCTTTAGCATTGGGGGCAAGCTTTTGCACCTACTTTTTTGCGATATTATATTCCGATGCGGTTGTTTTATTGTTTCACACGTTAATTACGTTACCAACATTAAATTCAGACAGCATTGCAGAGCGAGCGTTAGCAAATGAAGGCGGGCACGACACGTTGTTTTCTATCTTCGTTACCAACAATTCACTTTCTTTTCTCACATAAATCACTTCCACTTACCTTTCCGTTCTTTATAAATCCCCGAATGCCTTAAAAAAATATATTCGATACTTTCTTGACTACTTGAACATCACTATCAACGCATTTCTTCCGTAAATCATCCTACTTTTTGCTAGTTTTGGTCTCCAATACTAAACAATTACCCTACATTTTAGTGCAAATGGAAATGAAACTTTAAAAATCACATTTTTAGTTATATAAAGTATCGTCAAATAATTTTTAATTTTTTAACCTCGAAATTCTTTAAAACCTAGAAGTAAATCATAATATATTAAAATAAAGTAATTAGTCATATGGTTCTTATAATTTGGAAGATAAAGTAATGAAATGGAAATAAATTCCTTCCCGGGAATTTATAGGCCAGGGAAAAAATCCAGGAATATTCCCATTTTTAAATTCCTTCCCACCGGGAATATTCCCCCTGCCCATCACTAGTTACAAGACCATGTCATTCAATGTAGCCTCCATCTCTTGTAACGCATTTCATCCAATGTATGTCTTTAATGCATTTTGGTAAACAATGTTTACACCACTGTTTCAAACAAGAAACGAGGATCTTGTCACTCGTAGGTGGGTCTTCAGACGACTGAAAAGAAAAATAGCTGAAGGAGCTAAGTCAGGACTATAAAGAATTTGAGGTACGACTTCCCGTTCCATTTTCAGGCTTTTCTGCTTTATCGTCATGGTTGCGTAAGGTTTGGCATTTCATGCTGGAGTTCTATGACTTTACCTTGCAGCTCTAGTCTCTTGATCTATAAATCACGTCGTACCTTATCCAGACAAACAATAATGCTCCATGTTAATTGTGCTGCCATGTTGCAAGAAGTGAATGAAAATGACACCGGAATCATTACTAAGTCGTACGCAATTCAGCAGTAACCAAGAAGTGTCGATGCTGCATTCAGGTTACAGTTCACCTGCACGAGTGAAGACAACAAATGTGCCACGCGTGTGTGATAGCTTGAAATTATTAATTATGTCTCACGACCATATTATACATTATTTCTTAAATTGCTTCTGTGGTATAAGTATCTGGATAATTTACTATATTACTATCTTTGAGTAATTAATAATAATAACATGCTATGGCCGATCTTTGCTACGGGCGTTTGGCTCAGATGAGATGAACCTTCATGTTTATTGAACCATAATACTGTTTATAATTAGTAGGCTAATTTTTGTAAGTTTATCTCTTTTCAGGGTGACGGCCAAAATTACATATCCAGTAGATAGTTTATTGTCTCATTCTAAAAGAAATGTTTGGATTTACCAGACGATTTTTTAAAGAAACATCTGTGCATGGAATTCCCGAAATAGTAAAGAAGAAGCAATTTCTTCCTGAAAGGTGAGTAGTTGGATACAGAAGCTAACTATTAAACCATCGTTATTTTGCTTTACTCCTAAAATGTTTTAAGTATGTAAATAGTATAAGCTTCCTAACTTCAAAAGCTTAAAGTGTCTGAAGACCAAACGAGAAATATCCTAATGGCTCTGTCTGAATGTTTGGCTCTGGGTCTATAAAATTGAATTATGAAAGCTATTGCGAAAACAATTAAATATATTTTTAACTTTATTTTTTTATTGGTATTCCACGCTGTGTGCCTTGGGAATTACATGACTAAAGGAGACGATATTTATTTTTTAAATTGTGAATAATACGTATTCACACACACACACACACACACACACACACACACACACACACATATACATACATACATATATATATATATATATATATATATATATATATATATATATATATATATATATATATATATATATATATATATATATATATACAGATACAGGGGTTGTACAAAATATCTAAACGCACTTCATACAGGACACGTGAGTTCTGAACTCCACTGTACAACACGTGTTAGTTGCCGATCGTTTTTTTTCCCTATGTGTCATGTGGTCCTTCCTCTTCAGTCAGCATTAACGATTCCACCTGTGAGTGTCGTGGTGTGAAAGTGGTGAGGTAAAATGGGCGACCTGACAGACTTCCAAAGAGGCATGATCGTTGGTGCCCGTTTGATTGGAGTTTTAGTGGCAACAGCGGCGAACATTGTGGGGGTATCGAAAGGCACTCTGTCTAATGTCAAAGGGCATACACATGGGCAAACGACGTCTTCAAAGCACAAAAGTAGTCGAAAGACAATCCTGTCAGATAGAGATCGGAGGGCATTAAAACGGATTGTAGCACCTACAAAGAAGACCACTGCAATGAAAATTCCGTCTGAACTCAATTCCGGCCTACAGAACCCGGTTTCATCGAAAACTGTGCGACGGAATCTTCATAAAATGTAAACGCCAAACCCCTGGTCACAGCAGTAAATGCGAAGAGGTGTATCCAGTGGTGCAAGGACCACGAAATGAGCAGCGGAAACACGTCATATGGTCCGATGAATCGACCTCCACCTTGTGTCCTACAAGCGGTCGTGTTTACGTATGGAGAAAACCGTCGCAGGACTATGATATAGACTGTCCGCTCCCAACTGTAGAGAATGGGGTAGTTCTGTACAAGTATGGGCAGTGATATCGTAGTTTTCTGCAGGTCCCATCATAGCCCTACATGGAATAATGAATGCTAAGGCGTATGAGGTCATTGTGGAAGACCAGAGTAGGTGGGCGACACCTGACCCCTGACCCTGAAAAATCGCCTTTTTAGGGTCTCCTGAGAGCAAGGACTCAATTTTCCAGTGTCTCACGATACGTTATGACCCACGCACCGTCCACCCATGGTCTTTTACGACCTCAATTTTAGGGATGTATTCATTCTCTTTTATGAGCACATTTTAGGGGGTGTATTCGTTCTCTTTTATGAGCACTTTTTAGGGGTGAACTCGTTCTCTTTTATGGCCACTTTTTTCAACCCTATTATAACATAGCAGAGAATACTTAAGATTACGAACACATAGCAGAGCAGATAATCTTTTTAGGGGTGGACTCGTTCCCTTTTATGACCACTTTTTCCATCCCTATTTAAACATAGCAGTGGCTTATTTTCCAACCCCTATTTGAGCATAGCAGAGAATACAAAAGACTACGAACACATAGCATAAGACTATGTAACATAGCAGAACTAATACAAGAGTATGGTTTATTTTCCAACCCCTATTTTAACATAGCAGAAATTACACTGAGACTATGAACACATAGAAGATGATACTTAAGACTACGAAACATAGCATAAGACTATCTAACATAGCAGAAATTACATAAGAATACGAACACATAGAAGAGCAGATAACACATAAGAGTACGTAACATAGCAAGGGTGTATTCGTTCTCTTTTATGATTACTTTTTCAACCCCTATATGAATATTTTACCATAGCAGAGAATACATGGAGACTACGAACACATAGCATAGCAGATAATACATAAGACTGCAGGGATGTATTCATTCCCTTTTATGATCATTTTTAGGGGTGTATTCATTCCATTTTATGATCACTTTTTCAACCCCTATTTGAACATAACAGATAACACATTATGATTACGAATACATATAAGAGTATAAGACTACGTAACATAGCAAGGGTGTATTCAATCTCTTTTATGATTTCTTTTTCAACCCCTATTCGAATATAAGTCTACGAACACATAGCAGAGACTACGAAACATAGCAGGGGTGTGTTCATTCCCTTTTATAAGCTTTTTCTAGAGGTGAAATAGTTTCCTTTTATGAGCATATTTTCCAACTCCTATTTTAACATAGAAATTACACTGAGACTATGAACACACAGCAAAGCAGATAATACATAGCACAGCTAATAAAAGAGTATGGATCCTTTTTCAACCCTTATTTTACCATAATAGAAATCACACAGAGACTACGAAACATAGCGAATTCCACCTCTATTTAAACATAGTCCATTTTAGGGGTGGACTCATTCTCTTTTATGGGCATATTTTCCAACTCTTATTTTAATATAGTAAAGAATACATAGCAGTTGGCCTATTTTTCCATCCCTATTTAAACATAGTCCACTTTAGTTCTCTTTTATGAGCTTATTTTCCAACCCCTACTCGAACACAGCAAAAACTAGAAAATAATGGGGATTTACTTGTTCCCACAGAGACTACGGACATAGCAGATTACATAGCAAAGAATTCTTTTTACCTGGGTGTTATAGTTTATGTGGGATACGCCCTTTCTATGATAAATCTAACCGATTTAGATGAGACTCGGTATATGGGGGTTTTCGGACATGCTGATCACGAATATTATATTTATTTTTACCTGGGTCTTATAGTCCTACATAAACTATAAGACCCAGGTAAAAATAATTATAATATTCGTGATCAGCATGTCCGAGAACCCCCATATTCCGAGTCTCATATTCAACATTTAACAAGTACTCTTTCTTGGTATCCATAGTTGTTGCACAAGCACTCAAAGACATGTTACTCCAGTCGCTGGCCAAAACAGAATAACGACACAATGCATACAGATGACTGCGCATGCATGAAGAGGAATGGGGGCGAGGAGGAAAATTCATGTTTTATGTGGGATACGCTTTTGGTATGACACTTAAAACCCAATCACTCTTAAACGAAGCAACATATTGAGGTGCTGTTTCCAAATCTAGTAATACGTCATCAACTACTACAAGTTCCAAAAAAAATGACCATCAAGGTCAAAGGTCAAAATACTTAAAACCTAATAATTCGAAAACTGAGTCACATATTGAGATGCTGTTTCCACATTTAGTAATTGGTCATCAACAATTGCAAGTTCCAAAATAATGAACATCGAGATCAAAGGTCAAAACTCGAAAACGGAGCCACATATTAAGATGGTGTTTCCACATTTAGTAATTGGTCATCAACAACTACAAGTTTCACAGATAGTGACCATCGAGGTCAAAGGTCAAAATAATTAAAACCTAATAACTCGAAAACGGAGCCACATATTGAAGTGGTGTTTCCAAATCTAGTAATTGGTCATCAACTACTACATGTTAAAAAGTACTGACTATCGAGGTCAAAGGTCAAATATTTAAGCCTTAATACCTTGTAAACAGCGCGTCGGATAAATTTGTGTGACCTATTCAGTTTTGTAACAAGCAGAAAAAAGTGAAGAATGAATAAATTTGAGTGACTTATTTGCTATTGTACTAACGAGGAAAAATCAAAACAACGCCATTTTTAACAAGCTTAGAATATCTATACATTTTTGGGTTATTAAAAATAAACGACAAAATTAATTTGGATAGACTAACGAAAAAGAAAGCAAAGATATGCCATTTTAACTAGCATAGAATTTTAAATCATCTTGTTCTATTTAAACAGAGGAAAGGATAAATTTCAATGACCTATTCAATATTGTACCAAGGAGAAATACCATTTTATCTAGCTCAGAATTTTATATCATTTTGTACTACTCAAATAAACAAAAAACCGAAGAAGGGTCATTTTAACTAACTCAGACTTTTATGCCATTTTGTACTACTCCAAAAAACGAAGGAATAGAATATTTAGTTTTGTGCCAACTAGAAAAAAGAAGTGAAGAATGAATAAAATTTAGGCGGATTATTTTCTTTTGTACCAACTGGAAAAGAGAAGAAGAGCTACTTTAACTAGCTCATTATGTACTGTTTAAAGAAACGAAAATTGGCTATTTTAACTAGCTCAGAATTTATGTAACTTTTGATCTACTGGAATGTTCTATTTTTGTATCAATCAGAGAAAACGAAGAAGAGCCGTTTTAACAAGTTCATAATTTTTGTAACGAAAGAATAATTTCGATGTTCTAGTTTTTATACCAACGAGAAAAAATAAACTAGCTGAATATTTTATATCATCTTTTACTATTTAAATATACGAGATAATAAATTTAAGTGACCTATTCAATTTTGCACCAACGAGAAATGTCATTATAACTAACTGCGTATTTTAATCCATTTTGTACTATTTAAATAAACAAACAATCAGATAAATTTAACCGGCTCAAAAGTTCAATACTATTTTGTACTATTTAAAAAAACGAAGGTCTCTGGAGTGAGCTTTCCAATTTTGTAGCAAGAAGGACTATTTTCTAACTAACTCAGAATTTCATTTCATTTTGCAATACTAAAATTTGGATGGGGTGTTTAGTTTTGTTCGAACCAGAAAAATTTCATTGGATTATTTCCTTATGTACCAACTGGAAAAATGTGAAGGGCCATTAATCAAATAAATGAAGGAATAAATTTAGGTAGAATATTTAGTTTTTTGCCTAGCAAAATAAGAAAAAGAAGTGAAGAACGAATAAAATTTGGATGCTTATTTTCTTATGTACCAACAAAAAATGGAGCAAATTGGCGTGGCATACATACTTTTGTACCAACGACAAAAAAGAAACCGAAGGAGGAATAAATATGGGTGACCTATTCAGTTTTGTACTAAGCAGAAAAAAATGAAGAATGAATAAAATTTGCAGCAGAAAAGCGAAGAAGGATCAGCATTCTATACTTTTGTGCCACTTATTGGGGGTGTCCTATTTCCTTTTGTGCCAACGAGACCATTTTTAACTGACTTAGAATTAGTACCAAACAGAAAAAAGCTACACAAATAAACAAAGCAATCAATTTTTAACTAGCTCAGAAGTTCTAGACCATGTTGTACTATTTAAAGAAACGAAGAGATAAATTTGTGTGACCTATTCAGTTTTGTACCAAGCAAAATAAGAAAAAGAAGTAAAGAACGAATAAAATTTGGATGGACTATTTTCTTATGTACCAACAAAAATGGAGCAAATTTGAGTGGCATACATACTTTTGTACCGACAGCAAAAAAAGAAACCGAAGGAGGAATAAATTTGGGTGACATATTCAGTTTTGTACTAAGCAGAAAAAAATTGAATAATGAAAAAAATTGCACTAAAAAAGCGAAGAAGGTAAAATTTAAATAGCTCAGTATTTATGTACATTTTTGTACTACTAAAATAAACGAAGGAATAAATTTGGGTGTTCCACAGAAGAAAATGGAGAAGGGCCATTTTTTAAATTTTGTAGTGCTCAAAATATACAAAGATATAAATTTGTTAACCCATTTAGTTTTGTACTAAGAAGACAATTTGTTGGCTTTTTTAGAAAGACCATTTTATCTTTTGTATTCAGATTTTCCAGCTACTTTTTGTGCTCTACAAATGAACGGAGGAAAAGCAGAGAGACCATTTTTAACTAGCTTAGAATTTATGTGCCTTTTGTAACGAAGGAACAATCCTGCTATGAGTAGATCAATTAGTACATAGAATAAAAAATAAAACAATATGGCATTATTGCAACTACTTTCTCCTTATGCTTATTTGGAGCAGACTTAAGAGGACCAACAATTAGAAACCCGCTGGTAGGGCGTCGATTCAGTAAACCCGTTGTGCTTTAGAAAACAAAATCCATATTGGAGTATACCTTTTATACAACAAACAAGCTTCTTAGCCTCACTCCAGAAATTAGAAAACAAATTCTTTTTTCTACGGTCTTCGGCATGCATTTTAGACCAAGAGCAGCAAGATTAATATTAAATAACACTTCTGCTGGATAGAAATTCGATTCTCTCGATCTTCTATTTTATCCGGCTACCCCAATAAGCATCTGTAAAATATTCTTTGGTATGTAAAATTAGCTCTAAACAGTCTTTTATTGGATCTACTCATCAGTATAGTAGTTTAAGATAATTGCTTCCAATCTCGTAATACCCTGTAAACGCTTGTCTGAACAATGAACAAAATCAATTAGATAGTTGTAAATTTTAATGGAAGAATTACCTGTATTCCAACTAAGACAATGTACACCCACGGAATCATCGTTGTTACAAACAGTGTTAATAGGCTTATCCTTCCATCCCAAAATAAAAATAGATGTTCTGAAATTTTTTCTATTGGCACATCCTAGTACTTCTTAGTTATATCTCCCAAATACTGTACACCTCTTGCCCATTTAATTTAGCCTTAAATCTGAGAAATTGGATCGTATAAACGTGTTCGCAGCATGGTGGTGTAATTGGTTCGCCACTAGCAAATTGTTAACTTTACCTAATAACTCTCTCAGAGATCATTATTGCTGGTAGACTAGAAAATGTACACTACAATACACCTTTAAACCTACTCTCATTCGAAAACTAAACTGCACTATTACAGACTATTATAAGTACAGTGCAATACCGCTATAAACTGGAAATTCTTACACAATTTATCGTTCTTGTTATGAAAGTCTACTCCAACTAAGCATAAGGAGAAAGTAGTATTTTTGCCATAATATATTATTCTGTATGTATAGCTTTATTGTGAGAAAAAACATTTGTTATTCTTTTTCACCAAGTATCCAAATACTGCGAGGTCCAACAAATAGGTATCAGGAGATACCGCAAAAAGGCCAGTTTTACCACATCGTGTAAAGCAACCAAGTAAATCTGCAATCTGGATACTTGGCCTGAACTCGCACCCTTGATTCCAAAACTGTAGTAGCTCATACAAAGTGTCCTGTGTTCCCCCATAGCGAAAGAAAGCTGTCACAGTATAACTATTACCCTTAGTTTTCTTGGCAAAAAAGGTAGCTGAGTGGAAAAGAGAACTGTGCGCAGTTAGACGAGTAACCAACGACAAAAATCTATCTTAATATCTAAGTGCGATAAATGCTTAACAAATTCTACCATATACCATTTGTTATAGCGACTATTAAACAAATATCTATCCATCAAATAATTGTCTACCACATCGTTATAGTGGGCATTGTGTTCAACAAAACATGGCTCTATACCATTATCCAACCGAAAATATCTAACTGTAGACCTAGAATAAGAGGGGCGACCATTACGTTGTACAACAGGGAAATGAAAAACTTCGGCCATTGTAAAATAATACCAAACAATTTGTACTTATACTCTAAAATTCAAAACAGTAATGCACACAACCAAGTATGTGTTAAAGTTTTTAGTCGTTAATACAAAAGTAAAGAAGCCAACAAATTTCTGCTTGGTACAAAACTAAATATTCTATACCTTCATTTATTTGAATGTTTTTTTTCGGTGGTACTAAATAGTACAAAATACTCAGTTTGTTACAATGGTACAAAACTAAATTCCTTTTTTTCTGTTTGGTATTAATTCTAAGTCAGTTAAAAATGGTCTCGTTGGCACAAAAGGAAATAGGACTTTCCCAAAAAATGGCACAAAAGTATAGAATGCTGATCCTTCTTTGCTTTTCTGGAGCAAATTTTATGCATTCTTCAATATTTTCTGCTTAGTACAAAACTGAGTAGGTCACCCATATTTATTCCTCCTTCGGTTTCTTTTTTTTCGTTGGTACAAAAGTATGTATGCCACTCAAATTTGCTTCATTTTTGTTGGTACATAAGAAAATAGTCCATCCAAATTTTATTCGTTCTTCACTTCTTTTTCTTATTTTGCTAGGTGAAAAACTAAATATTCTACCTAAATTTATTCCTTCATTTATTTGATTAATGGCCCTTCACTTTTTTCCGGTTGGTACATAAGGAAATAATCCAATGAAATTTTTCTGGTTCGAACAAAACTGAACACCCCATCCAAATTTTAGTATTGCAAAATGAAATGAAATTCTGAGTTAGTTAGAAAATAGTCCTTCTTGCTACAAAATTTGAAAGCTCACTCAAGAGACCTTCGTTTGTTTAAATAGTACAAAATAGTATTGAACTTCTGAGCCGGTTAAATTTATCTGATTGTTTGTTTATTTAAATAGTACAAAATGGATTAAAATACGCAGTTAGTTATAATGACATTTCTCGTTGGTGCAAAATTGAATAGGTCACTTAAATTTATTATCTCGTATATTTAAATAGTAAAAGATGATATAAAATATTCAGCTAGTTCATTTTTCTCGTTGGTATAAAAAGTAGAACATCGAAATTATTCTTTCGTTACAGAAATTATGAACTTGTTAAAGCGGCTCTTCTTCGTTTTTTCTGATTGATACAAAAATAGAACATTCCAGTAGATCAAAAGTTACATAAATTCTGAGCTAGTTAAAATAGTCAATTTTCGTTTCTTTAAACAGTATATAATGAGCTAGTTAAAGTAGCTCTTCTTCTCTTATCCAGTTGGTACAAAAGAAAATAATCCGCCTAAATTTTATTCATTCTTCACTTCTTTTTTCTAGTTGGCACAAAACTAAATATTCTATTCCTTCGTTTATTGGAGTAGTACAAAATGGTATAAAAGTCTGAGTTAGTTAAAATGACCCTTCTTCTTTTTTTGTTTATTTGAGTAGTACAAAAAGATATAAGATTCTGAGCTAGATAAAATGGCATTTCTCCTTGGTATAAAATTGAATAGGTCATTCAAATTTATCCTTTCGTCTGTTTAAATAGTACAAGATGATTTAAAATTCTAAGCTAGTTAAAATGGCATATCTTTGCTTTCTTTTTCGTTAGTCCATCCAAATTAATTTTTTCTTTTATTTTGAATAACCCAAAAATGTATAGAAATTCTGAGCTTGTTAAAAATGGGGTTCTTTTGATTTTCCTCGCTAGTACAATAGCAAATAAGTCACTCAAATTTATTAATTCTTCGCTTTTTTCTGTTTGGTACAAAACGAATAGGTCACACAAATTTATCCGACGCGCTGTTTACAAGGTATTAAGGCTTAAATATTTGACCTTTGACCTGGATAGTCAGTACTTATTTAACATGTAGTAGTTGATGACCAATTATGAGATTTGGAAACACCACTTCAATATGTGGCTCCGTTTTCGAGTTATTAGGTTTTAATTATTTTGACCTTTGACCTCCATGGTCAATATTTTTGAAACTTGTAGTAGTTGATGAACAGTTACTAAAGGTGGAAATACCATCTCAATATATGGCTCCGTTTTCGAGTTTAGACCTTTAACCTCGATGGTCATTATTTTGGAACTTGCAGTAGTTGATGACCAGTTACTAAATGTGGAAAAGCATCTCAATATGTGTCTCAGTTTTCGAATTATTAGGTTTTAACTATTTTGACCTTTGACCTCGATGGTCATTTTTTTTGGAACTTGAAGTGTTTGATGTCCAATTACTAGATTTGGAAACAGCACCTCAATATGTGGATCCGTTTTCGAGTTATTAGGTTTTAAGTATGTTTACCTTTGACCTCGATGGTCATAATTTTGGAACTTGTAGTATCTGATGACCAATTACTAAATGTGGAAATTCCACCTTAATATTTGGCTCCATTTTTGAGTTATTAGGTTTTAAGTATGTTGACCTTTGACCTCCATGGTCATTATTCTGGAACTTGTAGTATCTGATGACCAATTACTAAATGTAGAAAAACCACCTCAATATTTGGCTCCGTTTTCGAGTTATTAGGTTTTAAGTGTTTTGACCTTTGACCTCGATGATCATTATTTTGGAACTTGTAGTAGTTGATGACCAATTATTAAATGTGGAAACACCATCTCAATATTGTCTCTGCTATGTGTTCGTAGACTTATGTTCGAATAGGGGTTGAAAAAGAAATCATAAAAGAGAATGAATACAGCCTTGCTATGTTACGTAGTTTTATGCTCTTATATATGTTCGTAATCTTATGTGTTATCTGTTATGTTCAAATAGGGGTTGAAAAAGTGATCATAAAAGGGAATGAATACACCCTTGCTATGTTACGTAGTCTTATGCTCTTATATGTGTTCGTTATATTATGTGCTATCTGCTCTGTTCAAATAGGGGTTGGAAAAATGGTCATAAGAGAGAACGAATACACCCCTAAAATGATCATAAAAGGGAATGAATAATCCCTACTATGTGTTCGTAATCTTATGTATTATCTGCTATGCTATGTGTTCGTAGTCTCCATGTATTCTCTGCTATGGTAAAATGTTCAAATAGGGGTTGAAAAGGTGATCATAAAAGAGAACGAATACACCCTTGCTATGTTACGTACTCTTATGTGTTATCTGCTCTTCTATGTGTTCGTATTCTTATGTAATTTCTGCTATGTTACATAGTCTTATGCTATGTTTCGTAGTCTTAAGTATTATTTCCTATGTGATCATAGTCTCAGTGTAATTTCTGCTATGTTAAAATAGGAGTTGGAAATAAACCATACTCTTGTATTAGTTCTGCTATGTTACATAGTCTTATGCTATGTGTTCGTAGTCTTATGTATTCCCTGATATGCTCAAATAGCGGTTGGAAAATAAGCCACGGATATATTAAATAGGGATGAAAAATTGATCATAAAAGGGAACGAGTCCACCTCTAAAAAGATTATCTGCTCTGCTTTGTGTTCGTAATCTTATGTATTCTCTGCTATGTTAAAATAGGGTTGAAGAAAGTGGCCATAAAAGAGAACGAGTTCACTCCTAAAAAGTGCTCATAAAAGAGAACGACTACACCCTCTAAAATGTGCTCATAAAAGAGAATGAATACACCCCTAAAATTGAGGTCGTAAAAGACCATGGGTGGACGGTGCGTGGGACATAGCGTATCGTGAGACACTGGAAAATTGATTCCTTGCTCTCAGGAGACCCTGAAAATTAAAAGTTATTTTTCAGCTACCGGGGGTCAGGTGTCGCCCACCTACTGACCAGATTCAACCGATGGCCCAAATATTGTTCCCTGATGGTGATAGCATCTACCAAGATGATTTGGCACCTTGTGACGCTGCAAAAACGGTGAAAGTATGGTTTGAGGAGCATGACCAGGAGCTATCACACCACCCCTGGGTCTCACAATCACCAGATCTAAACATTATTGAGCATTTGTGGTCTGAGTTAGAAATGCGTGTTCGTTCTAATTACCTCACCAGTATTCCTTGAGGAACTTGAGTATGTTTTGGAGGAACAATGGTACAAAATTACTCACGCCACGATTTAGGAGCTGTATACGTCCATTCCACTTCGGATTCAAGCTGTTTTGGACGCCAAAGGAGGCCCCACACTATACTAGGTATGATTTTCTCACATTTGCAATCGTTTAGGATATTTTTGTCCAAACCCTATCTATCTATCTATCTATCTATCTATCTTTAGCTGCTAGGGGTCTAAAAAGGACGAAACAATAGATATATTCTAAATTTTCTAACTTTGATTTATTTGCTCTTCTCTATACTATATTGACTAAATCTTGATCTGAAGAAATGCGTGAAACAATAAAACTATGAATATGCTATTGCCATCAACACGTTTTGTTCTAATTTAGTTTTCGGAATGTCATGATATTTTTCCTAAAATATCACTATTTTTGCAGAAATGACTTTTGATGTCACCGTTTTACAAAGAAATAAGTATAAAAAGCTTTATCGACCCTATTATCTATTCACAAATAAATATTTTGTTGTTTTTTAAGAAACAAAATGTATTTTGTTCATTACATACCACCAAGGCATCTTTCTGTGAGGTGAAAAAGTCGAAGGACAAAAAAGTTTATATTTTACAATAAATTTTGTTGAGAGTGGTAAAGGACTGTGAGAAACATCGTTATAGAAAGTTTCGTTAATTAATTTTAATAAATAACATATTTATACATATCTATAATTTTGAGGGGTTTAAACGGGACGAAATGTTTCCAATAATTTGGATTTTTTTTAAATAACATCAATATTTTACATCTTATTGCAATGAATCTGACATAATTCAATCTAAGTAGCATAAGAAACGTTTTCCCGAGATGTGTCAGTAATTAGATAGAAATAACGTTGATTGATATGACGATATTTTTTATGGTCAAGGGGTTTTTTCGGGACGATTTTTGGTTATTTCCAGGTATCCAACTCTCAACAGAATGTGTAAGAAAATGTCGGCAACTGTGAGCGTATTCTTTAAAACGTCTCTTCTCAAGCATTTCTCATTTCATAAACTATTCTGTTTAAACAGTTCACAGAAATTAGGATGGAAAATTGACAAAAACAGTGTCTACCAACATTTCAGATAGAACATCATCTCCATACACAATTGCTTCGGAGAAAGTCGCATCACCGTTCGCTCATAACAAACGCTATTGAGAAGGAAGAAGTATGTAGAGGAGGAGGCCTCCCCACGTGCGCCACGCAGGGCAGCTCAATAGTTGATTGACACCTGAAGTTCCTTTATAGCTGTTTTCTTCCGCTGGTTATAAAGCAGTAAAGCGAACAAGAAAGACTGGTTACAGATTTCAATAACAATTGTATAGGCTGTGCTCTACACAAACATATTTAAAGCTGAGAAAATATGTAGAAGCCCTAGACTAAAAGACACACACCATTTGAAATATTATAATATATAACTACAATACATGTATATGGAATAAGAAATACATGTTACTCAATGATAATTAAATAATCCAATTTCAAAATTTCTTGATGTTATTAACTATATTATTTGAATACCACTCATTCTAGCTTTGGAACTTCTTGTATAAATTAAAAGAGACATTCTGGCCAAAGCATACATTGACTAATAAATAATAGCGTTACAGTTTCGGAAAACTAATTTGCCGAAACTGTAATACTATTATTTATTAGTTAATATATGCTTTGGTCAGAATTTGTCTTTTAATTTAAACTATATTATTATTATTATTATTATTATTATTATTATTATTATTATTATTATTATTATTATTATTATTATTATTATTATTATTATTAATATTATTATTATTACGCTATATGACTAGATATTATATGTTTGACACCAAGATATGAAAATATTACGTGAAGTTACAAGATGCATTACAGAAAATATAAAATGAAGTCACAAATTCGACGAGAGTTTGCATAATTCATAAAATAAAATTAAACAAAGCACCAAAAATCAGTATAAGCACAATTACGGTATAGATAGTATACACTTGACATCGAGCATCGCCATTAAAAGTGTAAATTTTTAATTAAGTGCAAACTGTTTTAGTGCAGTATGCACACTGGCGGATCCACGGGGAGGGCGGAGGGGGCGACTGCCCCCTCCAAAGAGTTTTTTGAACTTTCAGCATTTATTATTGGGAAATACTAATATGGTCTTTTCCCGACCGATCCAATCTTGTGACAAGCCTAGCAGAGTCTAATCAAAATGTGAGCTCCTCCGTGGCTAAGCGGTTAGCATACGCGCCTTTGGCGTGGGAGGCCCGGGTTCGATTCCCGGCGGGAGCTCATGTGGTTCGAACTCCACGTTAATCAGTAGGTCCACGTCTCATATAGCCTTGCTGCTGAACGGGACGTTAAACTCAAAATCAATTCAACTCTAATCAAAATGTGTGGTACTTAATTGTACTTAATACATATATATTTGAATTGTGAATACTTCTCTCCGTAGTTCTTTTGGACGGTCATCATAAGCTCCAAAGGAGCGTGAATATGATTCATTGGACGTTGGACGAACAACTGTAGGAAGGGGGTAAGACGACTCACTCTTTGAATTAAAAATGTGTTATTGTGTCCTAGAAAAAGGATATGAAATGGATTTCGGAATTCCGGATTATAACCTCAATTAGCTTTGCGACCTTGAATAAAGAGAAATATAGAATCTACAGCGCTTCTTACCGAATAGCTTTCTGAATCTGCAAGGAAAATTTTCTGTTGGTTGATTGATTAATATGTACACTCATGTCCAAAATTATTGTCGCATATCTATAAATATGTTGTTGTAGGAATATGATTTGATAACGAATTCGCCCGGTATTTCTTATAATGTTAGTATGTGTATAATCGGCGAAGACATGTATGTGGCAAATTTCATGTCAAAAGAGGAGTAAATAAGAACAATAAAACGAAAATAAAACTTTCTTGTTCATTTAGCAACATTTTGTTTTACTCATTCTAATTTTCGTATTTATAATTCTTTTCCTGTGAAATTTACCACAAATATACATTTCCCGATTATACCCATAGTATCAGTATTAAAAGTATCCTGCAAAGTTATTATCAAATTATATTCTTACAAGAAGACAGTTATAGATATGCGACAATCATTTTAGACATGAGTGTACTTACGTCGTTTGTCAAAATCGATGCTTTACAGAACGAGAACTAGAGTTTAAATTTGGATCTGAACCACCGTAGTGCGTTCCATGCTCGCTCACCAGGAATCAAACCACAGGACCTCATGCATCAAAGATCAAAAGTACGTTCGCTAGCTATTAGACCAATAAAGAGACCCGTGACTTTTGGGGTTCAACATGGAAACATTAGGAAATGGCATTTCATCTTTTATTGAGAAATAACACAAGCTGTTATTGTAATTCATATATAAAAGACGAAATTCTGAGTGAAAAACTTCGCACAGGCCAAACCGCTTAAGCTAGAAACTTTAAATTCGGAAACTAGGTAAGATTTGTTACGTAGGGTATCACTAAAGAAGAATTTTTGGAAATTCGAAGAAAGGAAGGGAGAATTGGGTGGAATTATTTTAATAAGATGGCCATCTCTTCGAATCAGTTAAAACGAGAGACTTGAAATTTGGCATTTGAATTTCTCATTTAAAATAATTTGACACGCTTTTCAACGTTTTTTGATATTTTAGTAAAACGGAGAAAAGAGATGGAAAGAAAAAGGGGCGGGAATTGCAAACATTATAATAAGATATCAATATCTAAGAATCGTTAAAGGTTAGAAACATAGAATTTAGTATATAAACTTTTCAGTTAAAATAATTCAATACTTGTTCCAGCGTATTTGATATTTTACTTAGAAGGAAGAAAAGGGGTGGATTTTATTATTATTATTATTATTATTATTATTATTATTATTATTATTATTATTATTATTATTATTATTATTATTATTATTATTATTATTATTATTATTATAACATGCCCATATCTCGGGATCCCTTGCGATTAGAAACATGAAAGTTAGTAGTTTGATTTTTCTATCTGAGCGGTTTTCTTTCACTTAACGTAGAAAAGAAGGAAGAGATATGGAGGTGGTTCATTAAAGTACCTTACGAGATGTTTGAATTTCGTGGCAGAGTTTTAGCTCAATCCAATTCTATATGAAAGACAGAAGGAGGAACGCGAAATATTGTACCCTAGTAGCACGTAAGAGCATTTCCTATATTGTGCAAGGCCGTATGCCGAGCAAATTGGGGATCTGGAACGAAGCCCTACCTAGACTAAGGCTAGCATAATATAATTTTATTGTTGTTGTAAGCATAGCTATAATTATACTATGTTTCGTGGACCGCACACAAATATAGAGATTTTGTATTATTCTTTATACACATATACTTTTGTTATCTATTTTTGCGTAGCTCGAGCCTCCAGAGTTTCTTCCAGACATGTTTTTTGGGGGCACTGCATCCCGGACCTCTGACAGTGCCCCCCGGACGAGACCAAAATTATATGTGTATAATATAATAATAAATAAAATAGTACCAGCAGTGCCCCCCGGAATACTACGTGTGCCCGCCCGGAACACTTTTTCTGAAAGAACGGCAGGTTCTAACTATTGTCCCGCAATTGTTATTCAAAATATAAATGATTAGAGCAAATTGTACACTCTTTCGTTAAAATTAATATTATCGTCAATACAGTATTTTCTTTTGTGCAAATACCGGTACTGTCAACGACAGTGCATCTCATATGTTGCGGTGATTGTTTGTGAAGTGAGTCATGACAACGCCACCTCCGAAACGGAAGTACGTATTTAATTTAAATGTACAGAAAGAATGTACTTCCATTTTTTTTAAAAAAAGTTACAAATTCGGGTCCTAAAGTGGAATCAGGTTTACACCCGCTCCGCTTCAGTCCCGGATTCATATGCGTCCCATTCTTGCAAATTAAAATTCTGATCACCTTGAAGCTACACTCATCTTCCAGGAAGCGGACCGCCCCTCCCAAACGATCCGCTAGTGAGTATGCAGGGGTCTGAACCGAAAAGAAAAAAGAATAGTAACAATAAAACTTATGGGACAGCTTCTTCCCATCAAATATAGGCATATCCTAAAAGTGACAAGATATTCACTTAAGCTTCACCCAATATGGCCGCCATATCTCACGCGATCGCCGCAGTCTATAGAATATCCATGTTTCCTTGATTTCTTACCTTTCGTTCAATTATACGATTATGAAACTTATAACAAAATATTTTGTAAACAAATTTCTTCTCGTTTGATATAAAGTACAATCTCTGTAGGTTAGGTAGTATAAAGTTACAAATGAAGGAGAGGGTTGTGTCGTTTAATCTTGTATGTTTTTTTCTCAAGCGTATTTTTCTGATTTTTCATAAAGAAAGCAGATTTCATCAATCAGTCAAAATGTTTAAATACATAAAAATACAGGGGGAAACATGGATGATGTGATGATATTTTTACATGAATTTTCAGGAAGTAACATGGCTTTGTCTCCGTTGCAAAAAGGGAAGAAAACCTTTGAAACTACTCAAGAGATAGACAGTTAATTGTAATAGGTTGTGAGTATATTCAATAATTCTACCACAAAACCTGAAGAACTAGTAAAATTGGGATAACGTTTCCAATTATACTTTTATGCATCCCATGGGGTGACGCACTGGCTTTCTGTCGATATTTCACATACAGAAGACTTATTTCACACCAGTCACTTACCTGTCAGTTTTACTCTTAAGAGCAAGTGTGAGCAGACGGCACGTATAGAAAGTGTACCATAAGGAGCTAACTTTGCTGGAGCAACATATTCAAGTAATTAATATGGGGGAGCAACATATTCAAGTATTGGGGATCGGAAAAGAAAATGGAGAACGCTAACTAGTTCGTTGTTTGGACATAGCAGCACCATTTTTTTTTTTTTTTTTTTTAAAGCTCGTGTATTGCAAATGTAAAACTCTCACGTACTTGGGCCTATTGTTTATGTTCGAGATTGTTTCACTCAGACATGCAGTGGCGTAACTAAGGGCTTGGGGCCACCCAGCAGACAACGTGGAATGGGGCCTCTTCTCTACGTCCTACATCACGATTTGGGGCCCCGTGATGGCTTTGCCTCCCCCCCTCCGCAATGCGGGGTCTGCGGGGCCTTTATTTACACCCAACCGTATCGTTTATGTCCCAACAGTGTATCGTGCCAGGGATGGACTTTTTTTTTTTGTCTTTTATGTACCATAAATTATTTCTATCGCTTATAAAAAACTGAATTTTGCTTAAATAACGTTTTCTCTATAGATTATTTTGCTAAATAAGATTACAGAAACTTCCGTATAATTACCTATTGTTCTCAAATGCATCATATTTTGTATATGTCAAGTGTAATTCTAGCATGTTCACATATTTTTTTCTCTAATTTTTTTACTTATATAAATATTATTTTTATAAACAAACAAAGAAATCAGAAAAATACGCTTGACAGAAACACAGGTATAACATTAAGCGATACAAGCCTACTCCTTCATTTCTAGATTTATATCTACCTGACCTACAGAGATGAATATACGAAACGAAACTAAATTTTATACACAAAAATATTTTGTTACAAGTACCAAGACCGTATAATTGAACCTAAGCTAAGAAATCAAGGACACCATTATTTTTCTATACACAGTGTCGGCCAAATTGAATATGGCAGCCACATTGAATATAGCTCAAGAGGAATGTTCGGGGACTTTCAGGATATTACTATACTTGATAAAAGGAAACTATCCTGCAAGTTTCGTTAGGCTACCAATTTGCGCTGGGTTTGTCAAAATTTTCCGCTACATACTGGACTATTTAATAAGAAATACTTTCAAGAAAAAATGATAACTATTAATAAGGTGCAGGACTACCAACGTATGCGAGCTAAACGAAGTGCTTTAAAAAATCAACTTTCTCCTAGTAAGAAAATTAACTGTCATCGCTTTGATTGACGTTTGCATAGCTAGGAGGTATTAGGCGAAACTTGAAGCCCGGTGAACTCGCGTCTAGTAATCCAGCATTAACGGCGAGGGGAGCGATGTGCTGACTACACATCACTCCAAAGGCATAAGTGCCGTAAACCAGCTTTTAAGCCATGGTCCGCTAAAGGCTGTTACGCCAGTGTTTTTTTTAAAGTTTAATTCAGTGATGGTAGGTAGTATTCTGAGATTTATTTTTCTTTTTCCATTTTGCATAATTATGTTTTTTTTCTCGTTATTACATAGATATAAAACATTCTAGCAGTTTCGATTTGCTCGACTACAAACACGGAAATGTACGATAATTTGGAACTATTCATAGTTAGGTGGAAAAAAAAAGTTGTATACCTATATAATACATCACAGTCTTATGAGCTTGTATAAGAAACAGAAAGTGAAATCTGAACTAGGAGAGATATCTGAGTTTGAATCTCGTGTTTGGTGACACAACTCGAGACCACAGATAATAAAAGATGATTGTTGGATTTGAGTTTAGTGTCCCGTTCTGCACCAAGGCTATATGAGACGCGGACCTACAGCTTAATGTGTAACTATAATATTATGGAGAATAAGCGTTTCGTAAGGTTGCAATAACCTCGTGTTATAAAGTGTCAATTAAAGTTGGTGTTGTGAAAGGTAATTAAGGATTTCATCCATTTGAAACAAATATTGTATTAGTAAAATATCTATTTGTTAAGATAATGAACGTGATTTTCTTTGTTTAACATGGCAGTCAAAGAAGAATTAATGGATAATAAATACGAAATTGTAAAATGTAAATTTCCTACCGTTTAAATACATTCTTGCTACTATCGACGGCATTATCTGGTAGAAATGTTGAATAACCCTGATTCAGCAGGAAGAAAATAAGCTATAGTATTGAAGTTGATTGATTAGAGTTTCACTATATAACAAATATTGAGGTTATATGAGACAAGATATATGTTGTTTAAAGTGAAATGTGGATCACTATTCGAGTTTTATCCAAGGCTTGATATACGCACTAATGATTGAATCCGCAAACACGCATACGAAGCACGAGCATTGCAACTTAGCTACGAATGGACACGCCATTCAATAATTCTAATTCAAGAATGAAGGCTAAAAATAAGAAAGATGAAACAACAGTCTGTAAGATGATACTACTTTCACATTTTTTATTTCACACTACTTATTCCGAGACGAAATCGAGACTTGACATTCTAGATCGAGACAAGCGTACAGTGTGTTTATCGAGACGAGATCAGGATCGAGGCCATTATTTGTCAAACAAGACAAGACCCACACTGCGGTCTCGTCTCTATACCACCCCTAACCCGAACTCCTCTAAATTGGACGATTCTCTAAAAGAAGTTGAAAGAATTATAGGCTCAACAACCATTTGTAACATAGTTTAGAAAATTTTCATGATATTTTGATAATGAACTTTATACCAATTTACCAAAATTATTAGGGAACTATTCACACAGGTCCTGAGAATAATCAAGAAATCACCACTGGAACTGTTCACATAGGCGGTGACAAATATAACTATGTGTAAAATTTTGGATGGCTGATGCCGTGAATCATAAGAAATAATAGCATGTTTTGTGATGTTTCTTTCTATGTGCCAAACAAAAGGAATGACCAGCGGAAACAATGAAAGCAGAAATGTTATCTGCTTTAAATTCACTCGCTCATTTCAAACATGGGGGAGTGCGACAAGTGAGCGATGAAAAAAAAAAGAAAAGAAAATATGAACGAAAAAAGACAACTGACATAATTTACCTGGAATATTGATCATAAAAGAAAGTTCAAAACAACGAAAACATTTTACTGGATGGTAGAATAATTATTTCGTTCTGATCAGTAACCTTTAAAAAAAAAAAAAAAAAAAAAAAAAAAAGTGTGTAAAATTAAGCATGTCTGCATGAACTCGTTTCAAAATTAACGTGACATTTCTAGACATTTTCTACGTTCTATCTTCGCACTTTGCCCTCACTTATCACCCACCCTGTATACGGTCTGCCACTAAACACTCTCTTTTTCTCTGTTTCTTTTGGTGTTGAATCCAGTGCTAATAATCAGTTTCAGCAATTTAATTCACCAAATCGGAATGTTCCTTTGTGAGTACTATATGTTCACGGAGTTGTTACTTGTTCTTTAGAAACACTTCGTATATGTCGTTACTTTGGGGATTGAAGTCGATCCTTTGGCGCTATCTCATATGGGCAGTAATGATTTCAGATTTGTTACTCATTGATTTCAATACATTGGATGTGAAAAGTACTACTGCAAAATACTGGGAATCTCCATTGAGCTCGCTATGAAGTATGCCCTGGGGAAAATTTCGTAGTTCCGGGAGCAATACCTTGGGCCACCTCTTGAAAAATATTACTGCATATGGGTACTAGTGACCGCAAATTATTCATATAACAATTAGTTCTTCGTGTTGCTGCGGATCTCCTATTCAATTTTCTTCTAAAGTTAAACATTTTATAAAAAGTCTCTTTACTGAAGTTTTTGCGCGAAAAACTGTTTGAAGGAGAAATGCGAATAAACGTTATTATTATTATTATTATTATTATTATTATTATTATTATTATTATTATTATTATTATTATTATTATTATTATTATTATTATTATTATTATTATTATTATTACTATTATTGTGATTTTTTATTTTGTTTAACCCGGGAACGGTCGACAGGTGAGCGCAGCGCTCACCCTGGTTTATATTTTCGTTTCAAAGCCGCCCTAGTGGGGTCACAGACCTGAGACGCTGTCTAGCTGTCTCTTGATGTGTCTTTTGTGTGAGAGTCAAGTGTAACCTTTTCATTCTCTTCTGTTGGAGTAGTACTGGCTTTATAAATGTAACTATGCGTAATTTGTGAGCGCCACGCTCACCTGTCGACCGACGGCGTGAGTGATTACAAAAGAAAGGATTGCTGCATGTGTGTGAAGCTGAAAAAAGAAATATATATATATATTAATAACCTCTAAAACGTTACTTGCAATTTTGCTTTTAAAAAAAAGAAAGAAAGAAAGGAAAAAAAGAAAAGATTGTATTTAAACCATACCAAGTTTTACAAGCCTTGCTTTTTGTTTCTTTGGTGTGCATGATCAATTTTTAGGATGGGATAAACGAAAGTTCAAAGTTCATGAGATTTATTCATTTATTTTTATTTTTATTTTATTTTTATTTATTTATTTTTTTTGTGAAAATTTTCAAAACAATGTTCGAATAATATTATTTAAAGAACATAAGGAAATTTTCGTAATAACTTGAATAAATTTACACAGATAATCCAGCTTCCAAACAATTTATCGCATCTATTATACTTTCTAATTCCAACGACATGGAGGTCCTATAACTATCTATGGTATTAAATCTTGTTGTATATGCTATGGCGAAATAATTATTCAAGAATAACAGGACCGGGCTGGATAGGCACTCTAGTTCTATTGAAACATTCAGAGCCAAGTAGAACGAATTGACTATGAAATGTATTTTTTCACTTTAGTTTGATATTAAGTTTTCTATGCAGTGTCAGTATAACCCCGAAGGAAAAAAAAAAAGCTAACCCTGTATGAATCTGGTTTTACAACTTTGAGGAAGGGATACTAAACATCACGGCCGTCTTGCACGGCAGCGACTGCGGACTTGTTATCCCAGTCACTGTTTCCGTGATGTATTTTTCATAAGTGCAAGTTAAATAATTAATCTGAAAGTTATTTTCGATACCAGTTTGATTGGACCCTACCACAGCGTTCCGTTTCTTTTTAGTTTTCATTCCAAACTCACGATGAAATTTTTCAGGTTGTCAGTATTATAATAAACATGAATAGATGTAAACGAAAAGGATGTGAGTAAGCATGAGATGGATTGAATCAGGGATTCAGTACCAGAGGTGAATACTATACCACTGACCCACCTCGGTCCCGTAATTAGGGGTCCAGGTCTCAATTCTCCCTCCCCCTACACACACACACAATTTTGAAATTCAAAGTCTTTTCTACGGCAAAGTCTTGTGGTATTTTCTTACCTTTTGTACCGGAAACCCCAAGTTTTGTGCTCTCGCCGTTCTAAAGTTATAGCAAGAATAATTTGGGAGGGCTGGAGACTTCGGAAATTGAAAGTTCATTCTGTGCAAAAATTTTGTACTAGTTTTGTGCTGAAAACTCCTAGTTTTGTTCTCTTGCCGTTTTAGAGTTCTCTCTCTATTAAATATGGGGTACCCATCTCTTCAGCCGCTACTTTAGAAATTGAAAATCTTTTCTATGCCAAAGTTTTTTTTAACCCTTTTACTCTGAAAACCCCAAGTTTTGTGCTCTTGTCGTTCTCAAGTTATAACAAGAATAAATTTGGAGGTGCGGGGTAGAGACATGCAACCTCCCACTTTAGAAATTAAAAGTATTTTCTATGTCAGTTTATATCCCCAGTTCCGTGCTCACATTTCTCAAGTTAAAACAACAATAAATTTGAGGGGGCTGGAGACATGCAACAACCCACTTTAGAAATAGGAAGTGTTTTCTATGCTAAAGTTTGGTGCCTTTTTTTGCTGAAAACCCCGAGTTTTGTGTTTTCACAGCTTTCGACTTACCCCCATTTTAAATGTGGAAAATGCATATCTCTAGCCCCCATTTTACAGATTGAAAGTTCTTTGTATGCGAAAGTTTTTGCATCTAGTCCAACTTCTCGCGAATATTCTTAGAACGTACATCAATCGTTTATGATTTGTTTGGGAGGATATACGAGTGAAGTCCCAAAGTTAGAAGTTTACTATTTTAAAGATACATTACCGCAAATTGCGGGTCAACTTCGTGAAGTTAGCACCCCATACGTCACATATAATTTTAAAACCTACATCAATTGTTTTAAAATTGTCTGAGAGGATTTGAAACTGAAATCCTAAAGTTTAGAAGTTTACACTTCTCAAGATACAGACAGTAAAATAAAGGTGGGCCCATTCGTCACGAATAATGAAACCTACGTTAATTGTTTTGGATTTGTTTCGAAGGATTTAGGGGTGAAATTGTTAAGTTTATGAGTTAAAATTCTGGATATACAGTACAACAAAATAGTGAGGTCTGCCATTAGTCAAACTCTTCGTGAATATCAATCGTTTAGGAGTTGTTTGCGAGGACTTAGGAGTGAAGTTCCAAACTTCAGGATTTTTTTTTTTTTTTTTTTTTGTAAGGGCTGGAAATAGTTTACGTGTTGTTTGCCACGACTTCATTTTGGTGTTGTTTGTCACTGTATTATCTCTGGCTTATCTTATATCACAATCGTAAAGATTTATGGGTAATGGACTCATAAGCTGAGGGTTGCCAGATGACCATATCATAAAAATCAAATCTATTATATTTATAAATATAATACATACAACACAAACTGTCCCAAGCACGTTATTGGGTTACTACGCTATCAGCTGCTAACGCCGCTGTTAAATTTATTCAAGTTGAGTTCAAGCACACGAGGTAATCATTTGTGTGCTTAAAATTTCCCCAAATGCATTTTCAATATTTATATGACGTACAATTTGTGTGTGTTCGAATGTGTAGCCAACGTTGAATGTAGGCATTTCATCAGGACCACTCATAAGTAGGAGGTAACCATCCCGAAAAATGTGAACCCGGACCATAAGGAGGGCATGTTTTTTCTTTTTCTTTTATCTTTTATAGCTTTCCTAGAGATTAAATTAAACAAAATTAGATTTAAATATATGGATTTAGCAATCTTTTAAAATTTTTGGTGAGAGGAAGGAAACTTCTATTGGTAATACAAAAATTTAGTTACTTTTGTATTGTTAGTTGGCTATTTTCAAGCCCACTCAGAGAGCTCCTTTGTAGCTAAGCGGTTAGCGTACGCGTCTCTGACTTGGAAGACGCGGGTACGATTCCAGCGGGAGCTCATGTGGATCGGATTCCACGTTAAACTGTAGGTCCACATTTCATATAGCCTCGATGCTGAGCGGGCCACTAAAAATCAAATCAAATCAATTCAACAGAGAATATTAAAATACATGGGTTGGCAATCCCTTCATAGCTTTTTTGAAACAAGATGGAATGTGCATGAATTGGAGTAGATTTGAGTTAAACATCCCATTCAGCAGCAGACTGAGACATGAACCTACAGCTTAACATGGAATCCGATCCAAATAAGTTTCCGCCGGTAATCTAACCCAGGTCTCCCACCCCAAAGGTGCGTACGCTATCCACATAGCCACAAGGGAGCACTGTGTACGATTTGATACAATAAAACCTATGGTAGAAGTAAACTAGCAGATTACATTTCCCTAAGTTTGAACCATTAATTCTCTCGGACGTTTGAAGGTAAAATTTAGACTGTATAAATGTAAGAAGTTGAATTCCGCAATCGAAAGATAAATCATTCGATACTGAACCACCCCCAGAAAATATAAGAACAATTTAAAATATTGTTTTTGTGATGTAATCGTACACAAGATAGTATCTCAGGTGGATTCTCGGGGTGCAGAAATGAGAAATATTTGCTTAATTTTTCAAGCAAGTCTCAGAGTAAACACTTTAGATGACAGTGATGCAGTGGGTTCTTCTGTTTCCTACCACTTTCTTCATTACACTATGTTTCATTCATTCTGATCATTAACATATCCTTTAGCTTACACGTCATAACCATGGGAAGTAAAACTGAAATATTTCATTTCATTTTTCTAAAGTATATAAAACCCAGTTCTTTAGTCGCGTAGCATAACGAAAAACGTAACATTTTGTAACAGCCCATATTAAAAACTCAGTTAAAAGAGAAAATGCAATTATATCAATTTACTAAGCTATTGTGATATTAATGATGTTTTGTGTTCAAAGGCGAGAACATTTACCATTTGTTCCAGAGAATCAAAACCAGAGGTGCCTTGCAACCCTTCCTTTTACTCCAGGTGTGTGTGAACTTTCACGATAATGAGATATGGTAAGATCGGAACGCAAATCGTGGCAATCAACACGAAAATCGAGTCGTGGCAAACAACACGCCACCTGGAAATACTGGGGAATAACTTCGTAAGGGAAAGTAGCTCGTAAAAAAAAAAAAAAAAAAAAAAAAATCAAGCTCACTCTCGAAAGTCTCGGTCTCTCGTTTCGAATGTCGACAAAAAAATGCATATATATACCATTGTATTTACTCAAAATGCACGCATTGTTAAGTTACATTTCTGATAGTAAACAATTACCCTTGGGTGACCTTGTTCAAAGGGATATACACGGGAGAAAGAGGAATTCCACCTCTGAGGTGATTCACAAGGTATATCGAAAATGTTTAAAACAACTCAAATTTTGAGTTGTGACTCAATATACTGTAGAGCTATTCCCTTTCAAGTCATCTTTAGTCAAAGAGCATGTTTTCAACAAATTCCGAAACCTAATTTTGTAAAACAAGCACATAAGATTTCAACCTTCCAATATTATTTTGTTACACATAAGGGTAGATCCAGAGGATTTTTTTTTTCTTTTACGTTGTAGAAGTTTAATGAAGCAATACATCGCAAGAAATTACTTGCATTGGCGTTCTTGCTCAGAAAATTTCGACCTTCGAAAATGCAGGTAGCCATTTCTTGTTCTTTCTTTTTAAGATGTGATATTTTGCGCTATCGCTTCGTTCTGAAGGTTTGGTGCTGATTGCCAAGTGTGCTGACTGCCACAGCCAATTATTGGTGCTGATTGCCACGACTGGCGCTGATTGCAAATATCAAGGTGCTGACTGCCACGACGGTGAGCTGACTGTCACGAGCCTGAGAGAAACTATTTGGAAAGAGCGGAATTAATCCCTCATACTAAATTTACTAATCATCATACTAAATTAATATGAGGGATTAATTTAGTAATCATCACAGCAAATCTATGTAGCATCCTGTAAGTTACAAAGTTGCTCACTAAGTGTAACGACATACGCTTGGATGTTTATAAAGGGATTGTCTTTTCTGTTATACTTATGTACAATTTGCACATTTCATTGTTTATATTAATTGTTTTATTGTATTATTTAATGCATCAGTATTATAAAGTAAAATTAGTGTGTATTTATTCACCCAAATAAAAGTGACTACAGGCTATATACACTAGCACTGCAGTGTAGTGGTTTCTATAGGCTATATACAAAAAACAAGTGACTACTTTTGTGACTTAATAACTTTTGAACCACCCATCGATCACAATCAAATTTTCAACATAGATGAGATCCAGCCTGGGATGGTTTTTATTATTTCATTTTAACGGTACAATGTAATGGAGGGGGAGGGGGGTAATTTAAAAATGATCGAAAATTACCGATATTAATGTCGAATCCATAGATTTTAGTGTCTTGAGATGAACAGTGACACTTCCGATGCCGTTTAAATCCAAATTCAGCTCTGCAAATTGGAGGAAGGAATGGGTATATATATATATATATATATATATATATATATATATATATATATATATATATATATATATATATGTGTGTGTGTGTGTGTGTGTGTGTGTATGTGTGTACGTATGTATACCTTTCGGGTCCTTGTCTTCAAAAGCGAATTGCACTTTGTGGCAACGTCGCAGATAAAGAACCATTGATTAGATCTACTAATGCATCAAATAATTACATCGATTCTTGCCAGGTAACAGTTAAAGTCAATCATGGGCGTCTCTAGCATGTTAAAATTGGGGGGCGGGGACGAGTAGAATGCTAGTAGACCTCAACTAAAGTTATGTGAAAATTATGAGTAAACTGAAATCTACTTTACTAATGACATCCGCTCTTTCTAGCCTTAGCAACACAGTTTATCATAATTTTCTTCCATGACTTTTAGATTACTTGCCGAAAAAAATTATGTTTGTATATAATATGGTTATTAGGTAATTTCTTCACCTTGACATTCCTACCGTTGAATTCCTGCTCAGTTTTCTTAAACGCATTTGCAGCAATGTAGTTTCATAGTCCGCATATATTTTAATTGTTTAGCTAACAAAATCTTAACTCTCTGAAAGAAGTCTTATGATGATGTTTGATTTGCTTGTGAATTTCGATTTTTTTTTTAATTTTTCTTCTTCTGCATTCTGAATGAACTCAAAAGGTATATTATCTACCTTTTTGTTCTTCATTTCGCTGTATGTTTTTGAACTTGTCCAATGAACCATCCTCGTTTACTTCATTTTCCGTTTTAATGTCTAAAATGTACTGTTTATTCTTGCTGTCATCCGACTCCTCAATGTATTCTTTCCATTTTCTTCAAACTCAATTCACTCATTAAACACTCATTTCTATCTTTAGTTGATGTATTGTCATAGTAGTTTTCCCTTGCTGCCATTCTACAGTATTCACATGACATGGGCGTGCCAGCCGGGGGTATGAGGGGGACGCGTCCCCCCCAGAAATTTTCTAGGGGGGAATAGTCCCCCCCCCCAGAAAATTGTATAGCAGGAATTCTTCACCAAATATCTCGGCAAAAATGATGAAATACTGGAATAGGAACGTCGATTGTCAATGAATAATTCCTTGAATTGAAAGGAATTACAGTTTCATTGAAGAAAACTCTATAACAATTACCAGGGATCTATAAATGAAGTATAGAAAGTAGCGACACTGTATTAGCTCGATTATTAGCGACACTGTATTACTGTATCGAAAACTACCACAACGCGTGCACATATTCATTTGCGGCAAAAATAAAATTTTTAAATATCTATATATTAAAATGCTACGTTTATATGTTTGTAGTCAATAAACGTTTATATGGTTGTAGCAAATTCTTTTAACAATCGTCTCTCGGAAACTACAAACTCTGGAAAGATGCAGTTTTCACTGATTGATTGCAAATTTTGTGAAGATTGCTGAGTTATAATTGAATATTTTTTTTTTAAATGGACGTTATTTCTTTATTACATTTTTTAGGAGTACGCGGAAGTATTGAACATTTAAAAAGTAAAGCATCATATCTCAACGAATTATACATCCCAACACCGCACATTTGTATACGAGGTTAGTATATCTCTCCGGCATTTGTTTTATGGTCAAATGATAATGAAAAACGAAGCATAACTATTTCTCTAGTGTAAGATGAATCTTTATTGTTATCACTGACATTATAATTAATTGTGTGTGTGAGCTAGTATCTTTATGAAAATAGTAGGTTCTAATTGAAAGTACGCAATTCTTAGTGTGTCTTTTCATTCTGAGCAGTTACAGCTTTGTGAAAGATTTACAACTTGGTTCCAAGGCAAAAATATTTCGAATTTGACTTAGTACTTATTAAAAGTTTCATGCTCAGTTTCAAATATTTCTGCCTTGAGATTTTATCTTTAGTCTTCCAAGAAAGCGGTAGAGGCAAGAAAAAAAAAATGTTGCTTTCTAAGTATCTAAAAAGATTCCTTTCCCTCTACACTTATAGTATTACAAAGAGAAAAGAGAAAATGTGGAATGTTTTATTATTATTATTATTATTATTATTTAATATACCGACTCTTGCTGTATCAGCTTCGTGTAAAAATACCACCATTATTGCGCCAACCTGGACAATCGATGGAATACTTACTGTTTAGCTTCGGAAATATAACTCAAAACCTGCCTAAAAAAACTTTTCATTCGTGTGCGGGTAATGTAGGTCTCTTTGCGTGTTCTTTCTAATGTATTGTTGAACTTGGTCAACTGGACTGTGCGCAAGTGCACCACTGTTTTTGAAAGGACATGTTTTGCAGCGTATTTTCTCCAACAGTAACGTTATTTAGACAGCTGTTTTTATGTGTTACTGTGAATATAATGTTGATATGAAGTTTTTCATCTCTTGTTTCTGTTTAATGTTGTTTTATTGTTTGAAATGGATCAATTTGTCATAAGAAAAAAGCAAAGAAGACAGCACGTGGGCCATAGCAGTGCCATTGTTGAAGAAAAAAGAAAAATTAATTCAAATGATAGTTCAGCTGATGGATAACAACCTGAAACTGACAATGGAAATTCAAATCTTGTATTGGTCGCCATCACCATTAGTGTCTATAGAAAAAAAAAAAAAAAAAAAACTCTCCACGTCTGGCAAGTGGTTCAGATTTTCCCCACCCTTCGAACCTTTCAAAGCCCAATTAGATTTTAGTGTTACCTACAAATTTTCCACAACAGTCCCTGAAAGGTCGAACATTGAAATTTGTGCCAACTTGGTTACTTCCGTCGCTGCACGCCTATCCAAACAAAATTAACGTCATTTTCTGTTTTTACTGTATGGACATCTTGAAAAACATTTTTTTTTTAAGTTCTTACTAAAACCATGGAAGACGATTTCTCTACTCTAGGATTTTGCAACTGGAAGAAGGCTAAAGAGAAATTAAGTATACACGAGACTTCAGAATGCCATAAACTGGCTGTACTACGCTACACGCAGAGAAAAAAATCCAATAGAAAACCAATTAAACAAACAAATTTTAGATGAACAACTGAAAGCCAGGAAATTCCTGGAAAAAAATATAATCTCAAGTATACGTTATCTTGCAAGACAAGGACAAGCATTTAGAGAACATGACTCCCGGTTCAGGAATTTATTTCAGTTGATGAGCCTTTGCTCTGAAGATTTTCCACAATTGAAGAGCCGGATAAAGGGAAACATGAAGAGATGTAATTTCATGGATGTTAAAATCCAGAACGAAATCTCGAAACCATAAGCCAAGAAATTGCTTTTCATATATGTAACAAAATCAAATCTCAAAACCCTCCTTTGTTCTCTATCGTGTCTGATGGTTCCCGTGATGTGGATGGCGAAGAACAATTAAGTATTTGTGCCAGGTAAGTTCATGAAAATCTCTGTTCTCATGAAAGTTTTCTTGTGTTCTACTGTATATCAAAAAATTACTGGTGAGTTTATATCTTCAGTTATTCTGGATGAGATGGTGAGACTCAAGCTTTCAATTGCTCAACTCAGTGGACAAGCTTATGATGGCTCTGGAAATACGAGTGATGGCTCTGAATTAGTGTCCCACCTATTATATGTAAACAGCAACTTCTTGCTTTGTACGTACATTGTGGAGCTCACAATACTAATCTTGTGATTAAGGGTGTCTGTAGTGCATCACAAGTAGTGAGAAACTCTTTGCAGTGGGTGCACGAACTATGAGTACTGTTTTCGCAGTCACTTTCAGTGAGGTCATGATTTTCTCCTCTAACCGAGGCTAATGCTGGTGGTCTTGCCTTAAACATTGTAAACATTAAATCCTTGTGTCCCATTAAGTGAATTTGTAGACTTAGTCTAATAACGGGAGTTGTTTGACATTATGAAGAAATTCTCTCTACGTTGGAAAAGATGAAGACTGACGGAATTGTCAACACATCTTCAGGATCAGCAGCTGGGCTTTTGCGGCTTTTTGAAGAAGGATCTACGTTCCTTGGGCTCATATGGCTAGAGATATTATCAGAGGTTGGAGATTTTTAACAGGGCACTTAAAGACGCAGTTTCAGTGTCAAAATGGGAAACAATGCAAAATCATAAATGAAAACATTAATTTGTATAATATGTTTAGTCACTGATCATAAGTTCATTGTACTGTCATGAAACCTACACATTAATATCATCGCCCTGGAAATCCCATTAATTATAATAAATATTGTCAACAGTACCATAAATAGGATTGTTTGTGTCTCTGGAATAGAACCTGTTATCACCATTGATAGAATTTATCTATCCTAAATTGCAGCACTTTAATTCATGTTATGTGACATTTTGAAAATTAAGGGGAGGGGGATACAATGACATCAGCTTTTCTTTAAGTTTGGCCTACAATGTTGAGTGAAGGGTATTGTCCCCCCCAGAAAATTTTAGGTGGGCACGCCTATGCACATGAAGTTTACTCTCATATATAATATTCAAATTTCTCTATCTTTTTAAATTCTTTTTGGTCACCTTCGCTTCTATTGTATATTTCCGTCCTTGTAGATTTCCCTTCTTAATTCCCAGAAAACTTTCTATACACCCTTTCCTCCCCTTATCCAGTCTCCCTTCGTTAATGGAACCCAACTGTTGCTGGTTAAGCAATGAAAAACTTATGTGCCTGCAGCAGATACTACTTTGACTAACCAAGAAGCGTAACTTTAAAAGTAGAAGTGGTTACTTTGAAAAAGCCTTCTTTCAAAGTAACATACGTCAGGCGGATATTCTGTTCACCTTAACCTAATTTTTAAGAACAGGCATAATTTTAATTTGTTCTCCCTATATTTTTACTTCTTCCACATAGATCTAAATACTTTCAGCATTGATCCATTTATCTCGTACTCAAAATATTTGGGGGATGCGTCCGCTCTTTAGACCGCCAGAGACGCCGTGAAGTCAATAGACGTTGACACTAGCACCCATTATTACCTTAACAATCGATATAACTGTTTGAGTTTAGTTGATTTCGATTTTAACGGCCCGTTCAGCAGCGAGGCTATATGAGACGAGGACCTACTGATTAACGTGGAATCTGAACCACATGAGCTCCCGCCGGGAATCGAACCCGGGTCTCCCACGCCAAAGGCGCGTACTCTAACCGCTTAGCCACGGAGGAGCTCTTATAACTGTTTGATGGATTTGTAGAGCGATGCTAATGTTCCAAATTAATATGCAATGTTGCCACATAGTGAAATTTTAATTCCCCATAAAAGCTGAGGGAGGCCCCGGAGGGCATTCCATCATATAACATTTTCCCTTTATTTTGACCTGCAGAATAGTGTTCTGTAGTTTGTGAGCGCCATTTTTTTTAGGACACCCGATATATATATATATTTATATCTATATATAAAAATAACCGATAGTAGTGTCGAATCCATAGTTTTCTGGGTCGCTGAGATGAACAGTGACACTTCCGATGCTGTTTAAATCTTCTAAGTCCAGCTCCCATTAGTACTCTTAAAGGGGATGGTGACTTAAAAATAACTGAAAATGATCGATATTAGTGTCGAATTCATAGTTGATTGGTGACAGTATTTTTGTCCTTATGTCCAAAATGAAAGTTATTCTCCCCGTGCAAAGAGCGGGCATTCTGGTAGCGAACAATAAATAAGAAATTGTCAAATTTAAATTTCCTATCATTTAAATACATTCTTACTGCTATCTACTGTGTTATCTGGTAGATATTGAATAACTCTGATTCAGCAGGAAGGAAATTAACTATAGTATTGAAGTTGACTGTAAAGAGTTTCTCTGCATAGCAAGTACTGAGGTTATATGATAAGATCTGTTGTTTAAAGTGAAATGTGGATCACTATTCGAGTTTTATCCAATGCTTGATATACACCCTAATGATTGAACCCGCGAACACGCATAAAAAGCACGAGTGTTGGCCACCTAGGTACTAATGAATATGCCACAAAGCAATTCAAATTGAATAATAAAAGCAAAAAATTATACTACTTACATTTTTTTTTAAATTTTATACGATTTACTTTGAGACGAGATCGGGACTGAGACCACTTTCGTCAAACGAGACGAAACCGGAACTGCAGCCTTGTTTATGTACCATCCCTACCCGGACTCCTTTACATTCTACGATTCTTTAAAAGAGCTTTAGTCTCTCTCTCTCTCTCTCTCTCTCTCTCTCTCTCTCTCTCTCTCTCTCTCTCTCTCTAAATATATATATAATTTAGAAATTTTTAATGATTTTTATGATCAATTTCATATCAATTTGCGATCATTATTAGCGAATCATTCATATAGGTATTGATAGTAATCAATAAGTCACCATAAATCATCACCAGGACTGTTGTTCACACAGGCGGTATCAGATACAACTATATGTAAAATTTGAATGGCTGATGCCGTGAATGATAAGAATGGTATCATGTTTTATTAAGCTTATTTCTATGTGCCAGATAAAAATTAAAGACAACAATATCTTTAAAGTTTTCTAGGGTACACAGACAGTAGAGCCTACAAACAATGAAAGCAAATATTATCTACTCTAAATGCACTAGCTCATTCGTAACACTTGAGCAAGTGACAAGAGAGTGTTGCTTTTTTATAATAAGAAAAAAGAAAAGAAAAAGAATGAAAAAACAACTGACATAGTTTTCTTGAAACATTCATCGTAAAGAGAAATTCAAAGAATCTAAGAACACAAAGGAAACATTTAACTTGATGGTAGAACATCTATTTCACTCCCGTCAGTAACAAAAATGTAGGTGTGTAAAATTTTTGTTCTATTTTCATGTATTGAACCAACATCTTGCCACATGGAAGGAGTTCCCCCTCTTCCGCATTATGAAACCTTTTGCTGTGATTTAGCTTTTTCCGTTTCCCGACTATCCACTACCGATTTCTTCACACAACTGGATACTTGAGTTGCAGTTTACAGAGGTCACATGGATCACAAATACTTTGAAAAGAGACACCTGTGAAAAAGGGGGAAAGGGTCATCGGCTTAATGATCCCTAAAGGGTACCGCAGTGATTAAGTGCTAAAGGTATGACATCTGGTGATATTCGTCCTTTGTTCAATTGCAGGAAGTTTCATGTGAATTTTATAGTGTACAACTCGGTGTTTGAGCTTTATTCTACCTTTCTTTGGCGTTTTCATTACTGGGTTTCTCCATTATAATTCACTGTACATCATTGTTGTTCTTCATCTCAATGGGAGTAAAACGAAGATGTTGAGGACCCATGCTTGGTTTAGAGTTTAGAACGCTTGTGTTCGGCGCGCGTAGCCCTAGGTTCGATTCCCAGTCTGATACAAAAAAGTGGTTCTGATTCCACAATAATAAGTCGGTTCACGTCTCCTTCAGCCACCACGGCGTAAGAGTGGGACGTTAAACTCAAACAAACCAAAAACAAAAATAGGTTAAGCTTTCATTTCATGTCGAGTTTTCTTCAATTATGAGTTTTATTTTTAAAAGCAGTGTACTTAACCCGTAGTTTTAAACACAACTTACGATTAACGAGAAAGTTCTATGTTTAATTCTGTCTAAAATCCGTTGATCGAGTTTTTCATTGTTGCAATGTTTTGAAATATTTTCCATAAAACTTATTCTACCCGTGCGAATAGCGGGCATTCTGTTATGGGGATAGAAGTTTCAACACTACTTTTACACAGAGACCGCTAAGAGGGGCTTATCTGTTCCACTCTTAACTTTGTAGAGGAAATAAAAGCAGTAGATATTACTTACACAATTACCAACCGCGATGACAGCACTAGACTATTCAACGTGTATTAAAAGAAAACTTGTACATGTATTAGTAGTTTTAATATCGTCGACATGTTCTTGAGACTAAAGTTGAGTTGATTTTGAGTTTAACGTTCTGTTCAGCAGGGATGCTATATGAGACATGGACCTACTGATGAACGTGGAATCCGAACCACATGAGCTCCCGCCGGGTATCGAACCCGGATCTCCCACGCCAAATGTGTGTCCGCTAACCGCTTAGCCACGAATGAGAGCTCTTGAGACTAAAGAAACCACGTTAAATAAAATGGGATGATGTAAAAATAATTCTTGGGACTTAAAACGCGGCCGGAGGGAAGAAAAGCAGAGAAAACCTACATGTTCAGTGCTGTTCACTACAAAATTCATATAGCATGATCCAGGCTTCAAGCTGAAATTGTAAACACTCCATTTTTTTAAAAACAAGTTTGGATAACAAAACTACTTTATACAGATATGAGGCGTTCGGATAGCAAGGGCAAACTCGCAATTTTTTTCTACTTTCTAAGAACGATAGGAGATAAGATTTTAGATGTTTTTATAAATTTTCCCACGGAGGGGTGTTAGAATTTTTTTACTATACCCCAAAGTAAGGGTAGTTTACTGAAGGGTGAAAATAAAACATATTTCACCAAATCGGTGCACAAAACTTTGGTGTAGAAAAGACTGTCAATTTGTAAGATAGGAACTGGGGACATGGATCTCATAGTTAGATCGTGTAAAAGTTCTTTTTAGCCAAATTGTTAGCATGCGTTTCTTCTCTTCGTCTGGGCCAGCGTCACGTGGGTCAATGAAAATTTGACCCAGTACTCATCGTGACCCACGTCCCACTGATCCCCGACTCACCCTGATCCACACCGATCCACCACCTACCATGAAACATTTTCATCAATGTGACCCACTCTGACCCATTAAACACATCGCCATCAACTCTGACGCATTATCCACGTCATCTTCTCTACTGACTAAAGAGTTTACACTTGTAATGAAACCAGGTTGTAAAATTCTAAGTAATCGGAGCTCAAATTTCTAGCGTCAATTGCTGAATCACAGCTCTGTTACAATACCGGTGGATCTGACCTTTACGATATAAAATTGTAAAGTGTTTGTCATGAGCCAAATTACGATGAATTTCAATTAAATTATCATGGTATTATTACTTGCTTGTTGAATGATCGATACTTTTCAATGGGAGAAAGGATTAAATTTGAAAGTTCCAAATCAAGATAAGTAGACTAACGGAAGAACAAAAATTGGAAAATCATGCGTACAGTCCATAGTTAAAATGTCCGTGTAATTAAGCTTACAGTACAAATTTTATGTGTATTTTTCTCGCAATTTGATTGGTTGATTGCCCTGTGCCCTAAGCATTTCATATAATAAACTTAAGCTTCAGGAATTATTATGATACAAAACAATGGATATATCAAGCTAAGCACTGTATTTTTTGTTTCTCAATAATTGTTCCAGAATTTGTTTCTTAACTAACATCGATCGTTTTCGCTTATTTTTACAATCCAACTCACTACCAATTTTTCATATACAAGAAAAGTGCCGCCTCCATAAAGGAGAATTAAAAAAAAAAGAAAAAAACGCTAGGACACGTTTGTTAATTTTCAATAAAGAGTTAATATACTGAATTTCAGTTCCATAAGTTTAACGGCTTGCGAGACACTCATTTTCCCCCATAAAAATTGAATCCCCACTACCACCTTAGAATATGTATTATAATGAAATCGATATGATAACATCACAGTTTGGATCACGGCCTAACCATATACCAAAAGTCATTTCATTTGACTTTGCAATTTGGCCGTGATGATCAGGCACACATAGTTACATTTAATTTTTTATATAACAATTTGTATATTATAGTGATTCAAAAATGTATTTTTTCAGTAGTTTCCAGTAGTAGTAAAACTCACACGCTGTGTCTCGGAAGCCAAGTAGTAGTATAAGTCCTATTGCTATTATTATAATTAGAGATATCAATATCCAAAATCGTCTGAAGTTCGTTTTTTCACTTAGATATTACTCATCTCAGGTAAGTACGCACAAACAGAAACAATTGAAAAAGGAATGGAAATGGAGGCCTTGAAAGTAAAACGAAGACAGATTCGCCAGTGTGCAGATGCTGTCTACACTGCAATGAGCAGAGTGGGTCGGTAGGTCAGAGTGAGTTGGTGGGTCAGAGTGAGTCATGGTGGATGGTGGGTCGCAGTGGGTAACGGTGGGTGGTGAGTCGCAGTGGGTCACATATTGAATCACGACCTACAAATCACGACCCACGACTCACTGTATTCATATATATATATATATATATATATATATATATACAGTGGCGTATTTAGGGGGGCTTCCGGGCTTAAGCCCCCCCCGAAATCTTACTTACTATAGTAAAGTATATGAAATATTTTGCAGAATTTTCACATTTTCAGGCAAAGCCCTCCCCGAAAGTTAGCAAAGCCCCCCCCCCGAAACAAAATCGTAAATATGCCACTGTATATGTAAGATAATATTGCTTTAATAAGATAACAAATGTCTGTTAAACGTAAAAGATGGTGTAATAATTGAGGTAGAATATATGTCATAAAATTTACATGGTTCTTGTAAACAAGAGGTTAGCGAGAAGTTTTCTTTCTATTAAAGTTTCAAATGCCTTGTTTTTTTCTGTGAAAAATATGCAGATAGTGATTATAACCAATATTTGACCATTTATGAAGGAAGAAAGTATAACAAAGAGTGCAGTAGTCCTAGAAAATAAAAAAATAATGCAGACATTTTGAAAATATACTGACAGATTATTACTATTTTGCTTGTTTGTTTTAAATGTCTTTTGATCCTAAACTTGTTTCAGATATGAAAAAAAAATCCAGCCAATTCAAAATATAGTCTAGCAGAAAAAGAGAAAATGAATCTATGGTTTTACTAAAAATTAGGTTTTATTTTTGCTCACAAAATAGAAAAATACTAAGCTATTATCCGGAGTAGACAGCCTGACAAGTAAGATTAGAAAACAATCGATAAGGGATTTAACTACTACAAAATCTGGTTATTAATATATAATTAATACATTCAGAGACAAAAAATTATTTTAAGTGACTTTTCCAAAATATTTGTTTGCTGCTGCTGAAACTACTACCATAAATTATTATGGTGGGCAAACTTTGTAGGTAAACTATATCGGCCAGTCCACATATAATAGAATAATAATTCGGCGTTCAAACTTAGTTAATTTGTAACATTAAAAAGCAATAATAATAATAGCTAATAATAATAATAATAATAATAATAATAATATAAATTTTCAGTATTGTTATTATTATTATTATTATTATTATTATTATTATTATTATTATTATTATTACTATCACTTGTAAACTTATTATTATCACTTGGGACTTACAAAGAATTCTAAAAACCCTGTACATCCCTCTAAACCTTCCCCTACTAGTCTTCGCGACACGTGGTAGAGATATATGATCCCTTCTGGCTGAAAACCAATGTTGTCACAATTCCTTTCCTTTTTCCTAATTGAAATCCATTTTATTATTATTATTGTCGTTGTTGTTAACTGAAAATAGGAAGGAAAGCTTTTTTCCTTATTTCTGCCGGGCTTTAACTACACACGCGGTGAAGCTATTGAACCCATCATAAATCAATCAAAGTGATCAGCTTCATTTCCTGGAACTAGTTACAAAAATTGTAAAAAATAAATAAATACAAATACAAATAAAATAAAATAAAATAAAATAAAAGAGTTAATGTTACCCTAGATGAGGCTTTTGGCACGCGACACATTCAAAGTTCGACAGTGGGTTTTTGTTCTCCCCTTTTCTTTCTCTCTTTCTTTCCTTTCTTTAGCAAGGAAAAAAAATGATAGGTTGGAGTGTGACAGGTAATAAACAGAACATTTGAGGTTATACTTTCAAAACACTTGCAATGACTTAAAAAGATCTACAATTTAAATTATAAGCTTTCCGTTTTAGTGGAAAATTACCTAGAGCAATATCTCAGTTAACTGATTATGACATACTCACAACAAGCATTTTCTAGAATCTTTCGATTAAAGGTTCTCATCAATTAATGACGATAGCTTTCCGATAATGGTACTTTTGTATTTATGGAAGGATGATTACTATTCATTTCTAGCCTAGAAGAACGTTGGGAGTGGGGAAGGAGTAGGTATCACCGTCTAGGGGTAATAACACTGCTTATCCCCTGTATTAAGAAACACTGCATTTCGCTCTTCTCCATTATGTATGTAAGAAGCTTACTCGTTATAATTTTGAGAAAAAAAATCATATTGAACATCAGAAGTAATATGAAACTCTCCCTTAATTCAGAGTTATTTGAAATGTTGAACTCGAATATATGACCTTGATCGAGAGTAGGCTAGGGATTAGTGTTCTTGCTTTCCAATCAGGAGGTCCCGTGCTTGAGTTCGGGAACGACCTTTTGGAGGATTCTTCAGGGTTTTTCCTGAATTTAGCCAATGAATGCCGGGGTGATAGCTCTAAATATGCTTTGGCTTTTATTTCCAATTTCTGTTGATATGTCCTTAATTATTACAAACTAAATTGGCCTCATTTCCTCTACCTGATGAGTTGTTCAATTAATATAAACCGACATTCCAATTAATGATATTTTTAATGATTCGCGGTAAAAATGCCAGGCGGAAAAATGGTAGTATAGTTTTTTAGAGCGGAAAAATTGTCAGAGAAAAGACAAGTGGGAAAATGACAGGGAGGAAAATTGCTCATGTTATTTTTACCTTATCAATTTTAATACTTGATCCGATACTCGCAAATTATCCACATTTAAATAAAATATTTTAGTTTTAGTTTGTATATAATCAGTTTTGAAATTAACGTGAATTGTTGTCAGCAAAGCATGGCGCGTTCTCATGTTGAAATCGAGGAAAAGTCCCCCAAATATGGAGGAGTTAGCTGCGAAGATGTGAATGAGCAGTCACGGACAACCAACAGTGAGTGGCCTCCTAGGTTGTATGTTTGGCGTGAGGCGAACAGCCCCTTACTGTAAATAATAACTTTCAAAAACAATGTGAACTCGAAAACCATTGTGAACATTTTCTTCGGATACGAAGAAAGTAAATGAAATGAAATAAAATTTCTTGTTTAACTTTCCACGGTTATGCACCGGGGCTAAAGAAGACAATGATGACAAATGGATGGAATGGTGGCATGAAGAAAATAGGAGGAAAAGGGAGATCCTTAAAAAAAAAACGACCGGAACACAGTGTTCGTCTACTATAAAGCTCGCTTGGTGCGAGGTGAGATCCAATTAGGGACCCCACACACCGGAGAGGAGCGCTCGTTCACTGAGTAACCGGGGTCCCACCACTGAAATAGTTAAGAAATTATGTATGACCATTAGTATTCAAATCGAACGCAATGCATTCAGTGCTCCTCCCATTTTTTACTATATCCCTCCAAAATTCTTTTCTCTAATAAAGTTTCAAAAAGCGTTGTCCAAACTCAAAATTTAGGGAACACTTGTTAGTAAGCCTATGCTTGTTAGTCAGAATCCCCTCCTCTTCTTTCTACTTTGGATCATCAGACATCGGCCAACTTAAAATTGTGTCGTGGAATACAGCACCCTCTGAGGTGTGTTCAGAGAACATTTAGGCCTATAGATAATATTTTTTTCATTGTTGTTAGGGACTTTCCTAGTATGGTACGCTTTCATCGTTAGCAGTGCAGGCCGTAGTATGGTCTTTCAGAGATGTGGAGGTGTTCAGATTCCGGAACGTTTCGAAATAAATATGTTTAATCCGAGATCGGATTATATAATGCCATTTCTGAAATTCCGGTGTAGTAATTTCGGAATTTCTTTTCCTAGGTAGGGAACTTTAACATTGTGGAATTTCAGAGTATAGGAATATGATATTTACAGAATTCCGAAATCATTACACTTAAGGAATTTCGAAACTACAGAATTCCGAAAAAATTCTGAATTATAGTATTTGAATTCCAAATATCGCTAATCAAACATCAACGCAGAAGTGAGTGACACAAGTTTAGAGTTCTTCTCCGAGTATAGCTAATTTTCCTTTGTTTTAAGTACCATGACTCCATTTTACACGCTCGTGGCCAGACCTCTCTAAACTATAACTTATAGGATGTCTACAGTTAACTTATGGTCTAAGAACGAGAAATAAAGGTATATAGTGCGTTATTTTGCTGGGCTTCTGTACCAATTGAGGCGCCTATCAATTAACTTAAAAAAAAAAAAACAGCGATAATTCATTTACGAAATTTTAGTCACTTGCGGTATATTTCACAGAAACAATTCGTCTAACGAACAGTTGAACCAGTCATTTCGAAAAGGCCATATGTCCATCCCCACCACATTTTCATTTTAGTGCAAAGTCGGGACGTGTGCGAAGAAACGCGCATCCCCTGTGAAAAGACCAATTGTGTGCCAACGTTATGTGCCAACGTTATGTGCCAACGTGTTATGAGTCCTACACTATTGCCTCAATATCATCGATGCCATTGTGCATGTCGAGTTTGCAATCCATTTTTTTCTTTCTCCTCAACAATTTACTTTGATGTATACAGGTATATGGCCTTTTCGAAATGACTGATTCAGTTCTTGATCCTATATAGTGGCGTAGCCAGGAAGGCTAATCGTTCTCAAGGTTGAGATATAACTAATGATTTCCCTTACATACACAATGCTCTAGTTATGATCCCACTGCTCTGACTTTTTAAATATAACTTTCGGTTTTAGGATTTAGATTTCTGGGCTTTCGGCATGTAAGGCCATTTAGCCCTTCAAGATTTGAGGGGATGACGTCCCTCAGCGAGCACACAATCCTGGGAAAGGGAAGGAAGAAAGGATTGGGGAAGGAAGGAAGAAGCCAGGGACCTATAAGTTAGGTACCACCCCGGCATTTGCCTGGTATGAATGAGGAAAAACCGCATTCAGGGTGACGCCTGAAGAAGCGTTTTACACTTTTTCGACCGAGTATCCCCACCGGGAATCGAACTCGGGACCGATCGCACCTGTTAAACAATTTATCACAAAAAAGAAAAACAAGTATTATGAAGTCATGTTCAAAAAACTAACTTCCCAGAAGCTTTCTATTTAACCCGACAAAACTGTAGTTCACCCTCATACTATCACAAAGCAGCAATGGTGAATTAACAACATGATAGTTCTATACAATACGGCTGCGTCCTCTTACATTGAGCCACCAACAACAGGGCGCGGCATATGGAACCAAACGCATGCATTGCTCTGGCAGCCAATAAGTAATTGCCTATTTTTCTTCTACAGCTAATGGCGTCATGACGAGAGAACTCAGCTGTACTGTTGTACCAACATTGTTTTCAGTGTAGATCTTCTTTCAATTTATCTCTTCTTGACAGTCTTTTATACAGTATCTAGCTGTATGCAGAAAAAAAAATTCGAAAGAGTGTACGGGATCCTTTGCCACCGGAATTGGTGACCGTGATTCCAGCGTGCCCACCGTTGACATATCTGGCTAGGCTACTGGTCGAACCAATGCACTATGAGGTATGACATATGTTGAGGCAAGACGTTTAGCGAAAGCATGACTGTTTCATCAAGTACCTAAAGTAATTTTAACATAGATTAATAGATTAATATTTGTAACTAAAACAAAAATAAAACCCATTATTGTTCAATTGTTGCCGATGTATTAGGACATTTGCACGTCCGCACTTTGCACTGTAAATTAATATTTAGAATATAAATCTCTAACTTCTCACTAACAGTGAAAACATTCTATAGTAAACAATTATGGCTAATAGTGATTTTCCTCAGATGTTACTTATAGTGCCATCAATAGCTACAGGTAATTGTGATATTTACATTTTCAAATATAACAATAGAAATTTTCATTTATCTAAAAAAGAAAAAAGAAATATTTAACAAAACAAGTAAGATAACAATGCTTAGAACTTATAATGATAACATTACTCAGAAATATGTTGATTATGATTAAAATACATGTGTCTAAAGTTAACTTCGCCTACTTCTCGGAAACTACTCAAACTTTCCACATGGTTAGTGCACCGAACACTGAGGTTAGTGCTATCACTGTTTATAAGTTATTTGCAAAAATACCTGGGTGGAGGGGCTAACTTTAGATTATTCAGTTTTAGTAGCATTAATTATTAACATTAATGTTACATTAATTATTCATTTTTAATATTAATTATCCAACTAGGATGGGGCAAATGTCAATGGTTAGTGCATCGTTAGTACTTTCCAAAACACTAAACGCTAACGTTAGTTCTATCAGTTTAGCAGCAATTAGTAAAATACCTAGATGAGCAAGGATAACTTTAGATAGATATTAACTTTAGACTTTTAGTAACTTTTCATTAACTGGCTATGAACTGGAAGGTGGATAACCCATTAATGACCGACATTAAATCAGAGAAAGAATAATCAGTTCCTAAAATCAGAATTACCTTCACAAATAACTCCTAAACTATTATAGCACTAACGTTAGTGTTTTCTGTTTCGGGAAGCACTAACGATGGACTAACCTTTGACGTTTGTACCATCTTCGTGGGACAAATATGAACAATTATGTTTGGTTCTACTTGGGTGGATATTTCGCTGGTACTATGATAGCACTGCCGTTAGTGCTTAGTGTTATGGAAAGTACTTACGATCACTAACCTCTCGCATTTGTCCCATCTTCATGAAAATTAATGAAAAAGTTACTAAAAGTTGAAAAATCTAAAGTTAATCCCATACAGGTATTTCGAAAATACCTTCTAAACTATGATAGCACTAACGTTAGTATTTTCTGTTGTGGGAAGCACTAACGGTGCACTAATCTTTGACGTTTGTACCATCTTCATGGGACAAATATGAAAAATCTGGTTCCACTTGGGCATTTCAATGGTCACTCTTTTATTATGATAGTGCTTACATTAGTGCTTAAGTGTTTTGGAAAGTACCTATGATGTACTAAGCTTTGGCGTTTGTACAATTGTGGGATAATTACTGTGAAAGTTACTAAGTTGAAAAATTTAAAGTTTTACCCCATCACCCAGGTATTTCCCAAATAACTATTAAACTATGATTGCACTAACGTCAGTGTTTTCTACTTCGGGAAGAACTAACAATGCACTTCGGGAAGCACTTTGGCGCTTGCAGCATTTTGGTCGGACAAATTTGAAAAATCTCTGTTTGGCTCCGCTGGAGTATTTCGCTAATAACTTCTATTGTATGACAGCACTAATGTTACTGCTAAGTGTTTTCGAAAGTCCTAACGATGGACCAATTCTTGGTGTTTGTTCAACCTTCGTGTGATAATTGATGTCAAAGTTAGTAAAATAATAATAATAATAAAACAAGTTAGCCACATCCAGGTATTTTGCAAATAACTTCTAGGAATGCGCACGAGACAAGATTTGTGGCTGTCTCGTCTCGAAAATGTGCTGTAAAAGTTATGTCTCGACTCGAAAAATGTATATTTCTCTATTGGAAGAGCCGTGTCTCGACTCGAATTTTGTCAGGAAAATCCTGCCTCGACTCGTCTCGTGCGCATCCCTACTTCTAAGCTATGATAGCACTAACGCTAGCGTTTTCTGTTTAACTAGCGTGCAGTAACGATGCACTAACTATTTGGAAAGTTTGAGTAGTTTCTGAGAAGTAGACAGGACCAACTTTAGATACATATCAAATTCATCACATATTTGCGGACAACGTGTAAACACGTCGCACTTATTTTCGTCGCATTCATGTTTCAACGTAATTATTGCATCTGAATCCAGAAACTGATTGTTTTGTGCTGTTTTGTTTGAAGATGATACATTCCCTTGCCAATATTCTTGATATTTCAATTCTTTTTGTTATATGAGGTAAATACAACTATGATTTTTTAAAAATAATTTTACTCGTTTATTAAAACGTGCAATTATGACGCCGAATAAGAACTCAAGGATAATTGATAAAGCGATCAGGGCAAGCGAGTCTGATCTTTTCATTTTTTACGCCAGAGGAACAATATTTCCACCCCAATATAAAGTTATATTATTTGAAGTGGCATTACGTCAGGTTATTACATACGTCAAATTTACATGTAAAAAGAGGAATAAACAATACAAAATTTAGCACTCAATTTTGCAAATATGGTATACGTAAGGGTGGTACTTTTGTGGTGCACGGGCATAAGATATATGGCGCAAGGATGTTACTTATGCAAACATCTTTTCGAAACGTCATCCATGGGAAATATCCAATTTTTAATTATTTGTACCTCTGTTGGTATGTATTGGAAATGTTTTGTATTATCGGCGAAGTATTTGACACTAAGGTGCTACAAATATGTATTGTCTTTCACTGGCAAAAGTTAATACTGATTTAGGGGTTTCCAAAGTTTGAATATTTGTGATATTGTATCCCTTAGTTTGTAAGAGCTAATATTAAGTGCGGTGTTGTTAGTGTTATTTTCACATGTATGTATATTGGAAATATGTAATAAACTGACATTTTCTTCTTGAAAGAATAGAATTTTATGTTTGTTTCACAACTCTGTTTATAGGGTAATTGAAGAGAATAGGCAGACGCGCTTGCCCTACCAATAATTATTTCGTTCAAAATTCAGCATGTTCTGTCCTTTAATTTCAAACTTATAATAGCGTTTGAAGATAAACGGTCTACTGTTCTACGTATACAGAGTGGATTATTTATCTTGAAACTCTCTTATAAATTTATGTAATTATATTGCTGCCATTTCTGTTTACGTATTTTTTCTTTCTTCCTTTTTCTTTTCTTTCTTTTTTTTTTTTTTTTTGAAAAACATATTTATAACTATTGTTCATTATAATAAAACGTCACTTCTTTTATGACAGTAAATCCCTGCCGCACATTCTTTGTTATACCGTCTTGTATACATACACGCTATATTAATAGATATGAACAATGAACATACATATTAACGTCTGAAGAAGATAACGTTACGTTATGGAAACTGTTACGAAATCCTTTACTTTTAATAAACAAGTGCATACTCTGGTCAGAAAAATATTTTTTTTAAATAATTTCATAAGGATTCTGTACGATATAAGTATCAATTAAATTCCGAATGTCCATGATTAAAGAAATTCCTGATCCAAAGCAGCAAACTAATTATATACTAAAAATTATAGCGATACGCAGCGGCAGTGTATCAGTTGGAAAAAAAAATTGGCTTTGTATTCGGAAAGTTGTGGGTTCCATTACCGACACCAGACACTGCATTTCCAGGGCAATTCTTTAATCACACAACAGATTCCTATAGGCATGTAAAAAAATTAAATTTAATTAAAATGCACTGGTAGTTGTTGGTGCACTTCCCGTCAGAAAACCCTGGATCCCGCCCTGTTTCGTTTCTAAATCTGACTTGAGAAAACACCAATTACATACTATCGCCTATTTCAGTTTGGTAACTGTAACCTGGTAATTCTACTGTAATATTGTTCATACCTATTACATTTGTCAGAAGACTGTATTTGGACTTGATACTCGTATTTCTAATAATTGACAAGCGTAAAACTAGAGAAGCATAAGCGATAGAAGTATATTTTAAGAAAATAAAGTTTGAAGTTCATGATAATTTTTTGGTATTTATTTAGTTAGTTATTCCGTATTTTTTATATCATGACAGAGTTAAGGTCATCAAGCGTTGTTTAACATTCAACCACGTGAGGAAATTTCTATACAAATGCATTACACTATAATAATTGAAATAATAATAATAATAATAATAATAATAATAATAATAATAATAATAATAATAATAATAATAATAATAATAATATAAACTTTATTCATTCGTGATCACTCAAATACACAAATAACAAATATTATATCAAGCCTTCTCTAACCTTTTTCATACTGCGGCCCCTTTTAGAGTCTATGAAGGACCCTTGAAGGATATATATATACGGGTAGTATTTATATTTCTTCCCCATGTTGGTATATATATATATATATATATATATATATATATATATATATATATATATATATATATATATATGTGTGTGTGTGTGTGTGTGTATGTGTATGTGAGTGTTTTTGTTTTTCGTTTGCGAGAGTGGTACGATGCATACTCCGTAATCGGGTAGTCCTAGGTTTCAAACGTGAGGCCGAATACCTTGACTAAGATGTTGCTTTAAAAAAAAGTCAAGAGTTTTTATAACGCCGAGGAAGAATTTCTCATTCCCTCTTTCCTTTTCGAGACATTTAGTGTGTCAAAGAAGATTTACGTTTGAAGATATTTTATAAACACGTACCGGTACATCAACCCCTACACGCTTTTTGGCTCTGTGAGACACCCTGAGATTGTCTTGCAGACCCATGGGTGTCTGCTCACTCCAGGTTGGAAAAGGGCCACGTACCCAGTTTCACCTACTTTTAAGACTGGAGCATACACAAAATTACATTATTTTTAATTTACTGAGACTGTGCTCAAATTGCCCTTCTATTCTGAAGGTATTTACGAAACTGTTTTTACCAAACCACAAAAAAAGGTATTTGACTGAACACTACACCCTTAATATGGTAATAGTAAGTTGATAAATTTCAGATCTTATTAAAACATGTATTAAGTTCGATTTTCCTTTCCCATGGCATGCAACACAGAGGAAAAAGGACTGATCTACAATTACCAATGACAAAAGTAAAAATGACAACTTGGTCTCTTACATCTCTGAAACTTAAGAGCAGTTTACATGGATCATCTTCGGGAACTTTTTTTCCTTACATATGCAACCGTACTTGGATCCTAATTTTATCAGTAGAACAAATCTTACATATTCTTAGCTTCTTTTTTGCTGAAATGAAATATATAACGAAATTTAATGAAACCATAGTTTTAAATTCGTCGAAGAGCTACCTTGTGTATCTTTAGAAATGTTCTAGTTGTGCTTCATAATGTGAAAGAATCAAGTATTGCTCTTGAAATTTTGCGTTCCTTATGAGCAGCGATACTATATAAACGTACATCTTCAGTTTCAAGCGAAATCAGAATCACTGTACACTCAGAAAGCAAATAAGGTTATGAAACAAACGTAAAAAATTACTTAAAAACTTCACATGCCACCGGAAAAAAAATTTGTAATATTTAAAAATATTGAAAGTACCTATTGTGTTATCAGAACGATATGAGAAAATTCTTATGTGGTTATAAAACATATTTATGATATATTATTATCGTTTTTATAGTGTCTATAATTATACACATAGTTACGTTAAAAATATAAATGGTTGTATCGCAGTGGCGGATCCAGGATAAGATCAAGGGAAGGGCTAAACCATAGTTTGCCGCTTTATCCAGTTTAAAGCAGGATTGAAGCCCATTTTCTTTAGTGTATACTTGAGCGTCAAGGGGGCGGGGGTGCTATAGCCCTTATATCCCCCTATTGGATCCGCGCCTTCGTATGTAACATTCTGTGTTTACTTATAGGCGTATTAGAAGCACAAACAGTACACGTTTATTTGTAACTTAAAGAACGAATACTTTTACTACATGTTATTGTGACTATAAGATATAGCAAGTCGCATTATTTTCACCCAGTAAAAGAAATCGGGAGAGTGGAATACACCGCTGTTTGCATCATCATATTTAGTTACGCGTATACGTGCAGGATATTTCCCTTAGGCCTAAACAGTTGGCAATCTTATCCTTCCTTCGGATTTGTCCTGAAAAAAGAGTTTATTTGATATTTGACCATTTAAGATATTAAGAGACACTAAAGGTATGAGAGCCAGTTACTATAAAAAATGGTAAGAAACTATATTATTCATAAACGGTTATAGTCAAATGAATGCACTCATACGGTAACATGGTTTGTATCTGACAGGAAGAGAGATCGATATTGGATTGAAAGGAATGCACTTTTCTAATTAAAGGATGGGGTAGCAGAACGTTATTGTAAAAAATTAAAGTGGATGATATCCCATTATGTGCAATATGCCCTAGTTCTTATAGCCACTGACCTGGCATTCATGCTGGTGTAGTGACGCAAGATTCTACAACATGAGCTACTGGGTTCGATTCCCAGTAGGAAAGTTAATAATAACAATAAATATTTTCTGCGTCTAATTCTCGATGACTATTCTATATTGTGTTTCCAATGACATCGTTTGTAAAGTGTATGTTTAAATTTCTATGTTGTCCCCATCGGAAATCGAACTAAACGCACCAAAGTTCTAAATTGATTGATTGATTTTGAGTTTAACATCCCGTTCAGCAGCGAGTCTATATGAGACGTGGACCTACTGATTAACGTGGAATCTGAACCACATGAGCTCCCGCCGGGAATCGAACCCGGTTTGCGCTTAGCCACGAATGAGCTCCAAAGGTCCTGGAGCAAACATACTTATACATATGTTTGAATTCGGGTAGCAGTTAGTACAAAGTTCCATTCCTCCAATATAACGAAAGCATGATGATCCTTATAAATATTTTCTATTTTGTTAACATGTTATAAATATACATACTCTCAGTCAAGTAATAGGGTCATAGTTCTCATCTGGCAATTTTCCCAGTGTGCAGACTGTACCACCTGATGTTCCAGAGTATCGCAAAGGAGCATTCATCTCGTTGATTAGTCACTAGAATATCCGACATTTGCGCAAAGATTGAAGGGCGGATCCAACTTAGTATTTCGCAGCCTATCTTGTTTTAAAAGTAAGCAGGTGTCATTCGTTCTGGACATTTGAGCAAAACAACGTGGAAATCGTGGGAAACTTTCCCTAGCTAGTTTTTCAATGGAAGGGCTAATGATAACATATTTTCTTTTAATCTTAGCACCATCTGATACCAACAAGTGTTAAATGCCACAGTATGTATGGTTTTCATTAATAGATATTATCTCTCTGTTTACCAAGTGGAGTGTACACACAGGTTCCACTGCTGTTAAGTTTGTTATTTCAGTAAGAATTATTATTCGGGAATTATATTTCTCGACTTTTATGATATATTTTTGTTAAACATGTCCACAAGGAAAGCAACTCTATTCATTAAGTTGTCTTGTAAAATTCTGAGGTTAATTAGGGTGCGGTGCGTCGAGATTTCAAGTTTCTGAAGGTAACAAGTAAGAAATTGTACGGAAATTTTAGCATTGCGTATTTAAGAAATATTAAAAGTTATATTGTATGTCTAAGATTAAGATATGTAAATTACATTGTTCTGTATATCAAGTTTTTTATGCAATAAACGTCCCATTTAACCATTTCTTTAATTTATTTTCCTTATAAAAAGTTTCAGTGTTAGTTTACATGAATACTCTACCCAATAAATAAAGTAAATATATTGTCGTCGATAAAAAGAAGGTTAATCTTAAGTATTAATTTTAATTTCTCAACTTTTCGATACTAACAGTAATTACGTTCAGAAACATCAAAGGTCTATATAATATTTTTGTAGAATATCTAAACGATTCTTTGGTGTAGTATAAAGTATTTTCTTCACAAAATAGTATCAAAGGCGGTCAATTCAGACTTTATTTTATCTTGCTTAGTTGATCAATATACTCATACAGAGAGGAGATAATAAAATAGCTTTTCTCTGTATGTGAGACCAGGACCACTCTCAAGATACTATTCCAGCAGAATGACACTATTAACCTACAGATAGGAGATGAATGCCTTCACTGATTTTTCTAGTTATCGGGACTTCATTAAAAATACGATTTGGGGTTGAGGGCAAGGGAGGTGAGTGCGAACGACTCTCGGGCTAAAACTAGCGTTTTAGTTTGGGACTGTGACAAGCCAAGTAATTAAGAGATAAATATGAGTTTTTGGTTTTATTTTGCTTAATTGTGTTTGGTTGATTTAAATGATACATGCTCATAACAGAGCATATGAAGATTGAATTGAGTAAAATTATTTCGAACGTCTACTAAATCTGTGACAGTGTTTCCATGATTTAGAGTAAGACTTGAAGAAAATAAACAAGAAGTTTACGTGCAACAACACCAAAATTACCTTACTTTTGGGCAGGGGTGTAGTGGAGGGAAATGCAGGGGAACGACGTTCCCCTACCGGTTGCTTGGTAAAAATATATAAAATGTTTTTAAAATGTATAATTCATACTTTTTCAAAAATATCAATAAAAATATTCCAACCTTAAAAATATGAAATACAGATAAATAAATAGAAATATACTTGTAGATAGACTTTTGACGTTGCACCAGTGGAAAAGTTGCCTCCACATCACTGCTTGTCGGGTTATGAAGACCAAAAAGTTGAATAGCAGAATTTTAAAGCATCTGGTCGAAGCACCAATAGATAAACCGATCTTGACATTTACATACAAAATCATGTCTGGACTTTTGGAAAAATCTCTCATTCTAATCCCTCTAGGTGATTCCCCAAGGGTTTTTCAAACGAAGTAAGTGGTTTGAAAAAGATTCTACAAAGCAGGTTTGCATCACAGATATGTTGTAGTAGCCCGAATGAGGTAATTTTATAAAGTTCAGAGATCAATTTCTGTATAAATTTCAACATCGAGTTTACTATCATTGTTAATTCTCGTTAGATGGCTGCAAAGTTCCGTTTCTGGGTATATGTAGAACTAGTAACTCAGAAAGGAAGCAGTTGTCTGAGTTTACGCACTCTGTGTATTCTATTTCTTGTTCACTTTTACAAACAGCTTCACATTTCAAATTTATATTCAAAGTCGCGGATATATATTAAAAGCCCAGAACCTGTTTAAAGCAAATAGTAGACAAGTAGTCCAGTATAGTTTTAGTATAGCGTAGGTCTATTGGAATGAGATCTACGCAGAATTACGTTGCCAAAAAATGTAAAGGAAAGAGATTTTAACGTTAATTTTATTGATAATCAAACAGTAGAGGATTAAAAACAGCAAAAAGAATAAAGTGAATTTTCTCTCGCCACTATGCTCCAATGAATATAACTTGATCGCTATATATATATATATATATATAGTGGCGGATCCAAAGTGGGATATAGGGGCTATAGCCCCCACTTGACGCTTAGGCATACACTGGATAAAATGGGCTTCAATCCTGCTTTACACTGGATGAAACGGCAAAATATAGTTTAGCCAATTATTTGATATACGCTTAGTTATTTGATATACGCTTTATGCCTAATTTACCATCCATCCAACTGGAAGCTTCCAAATATCTAATTCTCAATTGGGTTGTAGCCAGGGAAGTGTGGAGTAAATGACAAAATATAAATAAATCATTATGTGTACCTCTAAAAAACCTTTTGTGATTGGAGCGCGGTGACTAGAAACTGTTTGCCACTAGATGGATTTAAAATACTTCTTCCCAAGTTAAATTTTTTCCTTACCAAAGGCGTAAGAGTAGTGAACTTTAAATGCATACTACAGGTATCTCTTTACTGTTTCATAAGTTGAGACTAATGTAATTCGCTACCGTGTATCCTCAATTTTTTTTTTTTTTTTTTTTTTTAGTTCTTGTGAAAGCTGGTAGATCAATTTTCAAGATGTAATATATACACTTTCATTTTTTCCCCAAACTTTTCGCTGATCTAGTAATTAACACGCGCCCTTGGTTCATTAGATCATGGGTTCGATTCGTGATGAAAGAGTACCTAAATTTTAAAGTATTATGGTCGTTCACATTCGATATTTCACTGTAGATCTACATCTTATATAGCCTTGGTGCATAAAAGAGATGCTAAACTTGAATAATCATCATAGTCTTTCCTCCACATACTTGTAACCGGTTTGAGTTTTATGAAAGTTGAAACACATTTAGTTTGCAACATCATACTTGAAAGAGGACTTTGACCACATTTCGTGAAAATAGTGGAGCTTCCAAAAAGGTTTTTTTTCTACGGAGACTTCTGAATCCTCTCACATTTGATAATAGATGAAACGGGAGAACCCAGAGAACACAGATGCACACGGTGTTTTTCTATCCCAAATCTAACTTGGCACTAGCCACCATCGAACCAGGAAACGCCACCATAAGCGGTCTACCACTTTATCAATAAGATATTTATAAACTATACCGAAAAGATGTCCCAAATTGTAAGTGCTACATAAAGTGTTTAATGTTCTGCCGCTTGAAAAAGAACAGAAATTGGAACGCACAAATGTAGTTCGGATTCCACCTCAAACTTTAGATTCAAGTGTCAAATAGCCTTACTGCTGAAAAGAAACACTAAACTTAAAATCACTATCAAATGAGCATACTTTATAACGTTTCAGTAAAATATATTGAACACTTCAAGAAAAGTATGTTGGTAGCACTGATCGTCCTATTTAGACCCCTCCGTCCCATTTAAACCCCTATCGTTCGGATTAGACCCATTTTTGGTCCTCAATAGACCCATTCGTCCGGTATAGACCCCTTGCGTATTTTCGTGCATTGCAAAAGGGGTCTAAACGTAACGAAAACGTCCGGAATAGACCCATTGCAGCTACCTATCTATCTATCTATCTATCTATCTATCTATCTATCTATCTATCTATCTATCTATCTATCTATCTATCTATCTATCTATCTATCTATCTAGATAGATAGATAGATAGATAGATAGATAGATAGATAGATAGATAGATATAGATAGATAGATACGATGTTAATGAACTATACAGACAAAGTGTAAGAGGTGATTTGTTACATCAAAATAAGTCAAAATGTTCCTATGGACCTGTGAGAAAAAGTGCATAATTTCAGAGCTAGGGCTGTGCAAAATTGTAAAAAGGGGAAAAAATTCAAGAGGCCCTATTTCAAATTCGAGAAATCGTTGAGTGGTGGTCCTTATCAGCAAAAAGGAAGTCACGCAAACACAATCCAGAAATGCATATTTTATTAATGTTCAATCGGAGTGCAGAGTATTCCTTGCAGTATGAATTCCCAGGGATGCCATCAACCGAAATTTGATATATGCTCTGATTTTATGATTGGTACAAAGTAGGCAAACGATAAGTATTGACACCAGTGAACACAGAATCATTTGTCGCGATGTCGGAAGTGTTAATCATCGTCACCAGCACGGTCTCTTGTACTCGGTAAAAATCTTGATGCGATACATTCTTTCACTTTTATAAGTGAAGGAAACGTGAAATATACCGTGACAAAATACATCGCATCATACGTTATTCCGAACGCAAAGAAGAAAAACATGTGGCTGCTGATTCCCAACACTTCCCGACTTCCCTCCGAAGTACTCAATGTCGGTTCCTGTCAAGTCTTACCTCCTGCCTACTTTGGACACTCCTTCAAATCAGAGCATATATGAAAAATCTATTGAGAGCATTTTTGAGAATTATACCCTCTACAGAATACACAGCGCACCTATTCAAAATTGATTTAATATGCATTTTTGGATTGTGTATCTGTGACTTTCTTTACACTGATAAGAACCACCATCCACAGTTTCTGGAATTCGCAATAGAGCGTGTTGAAATTTAACTTTTTTGCGATTCTGGACAGCCCTAGCACTGAAATTATACATTTTCTCAATACATCTTTATGAACTTTTTCTCTTATTTTCATTTAAGGAATCAGCTCTTATAGTCTGTCGGTATAGTTCATAAGGTGTTTTTGCCTATTATTGGTCTTTATCAGCGTTCAATGTTAGAACGCTAAAATATGCTATTTATACAAGTATGTCAATAAATTCGCATGAATTTGGAATGTCCTTAATTTTTACATGTAGCGGGTAACACGATTACAAATAGTTTTTCTCCATTGATAATTATCGTTTATTACTCTAAAATATTTATGCAACGACTTTTTAGAATTACCTAGTAGCTTCACGTAGGAAACTTCCACCCATTTATAAACACTTTGGGAATACTCGTACCTCTCTCTGTCTCACATACAAACGAGAGAAGGCTGGAAAGTACATGAAATCACCAAGAAAAAAATTACATGGAAGAACCATTTTAATACTGTGCCGATGCTGCCATCAGTTGTAGCTCAGAATAAAATCTAAAATATTCATAAAATGAATGCAACAATTGTGGATGAAGCTGATGCACAAGACGGTAATTAACTGCGAAATTATGGTTGAATTTAAATAACATTCAAATGTTTCTATTTTGAAAGTGACTAGTTGGGGAAAAGGTGAGAGAGAGAGGTCATGATTAAGAAACAAAGGAGAGCACTAGCCTGATTAGACTGGTGTCGCCCTGGTTATCTGTATGATGAGTGGTTTTCCCTGTAGGAACCTGGATGTAGTGGAGTCAGCCAACAACTGGATCTTAATCCTGCTGGACTGCCAGGGGCGTCGAGTTCTCTTCAATGGGGCGATGCGTTTCCATTGATGTTCACTACACTTTCATTCCACTACTCAGATATTGGACTCTATTGAATCTGTGGCGATGAACCGACAGAATGGTACTCTTAAGACATGGAGTTGGTTGTTCCCCAATGGTGCGATGTGCCTTTCTCCTCAATCCTGCACCTTCCTAAAGCTTGTGCCTAATACCCCCTTTGGCAATAAAAAAATAAAATTATAAAATAAAAATGTAATGATGAAGTAATGTAGTGTAATATATTTTTCAGTATGATGTTCACTTTCCTTTGGACCATGGACTAAGTAAATGTACCGCTGACTGGTGGTCGCGAACCTACGGAGCCTGGTGCAGGCATGCCACCAACAATCACCGATCCATTCACCAACCCAGTTGTCTCCGGAAAATAGAACTCAAATTTGCCCAAAGAATATGATTTCAGGTCCTCTTCCATCTCAACTCGCAGCCCGACATCCAGGCCTACAGTCCGTCATCCGAGTAGGGATGTAAAATACCTGGGTATTTATTTCAACGGGTAAATACCCTGGGTAAATACCCGGATATTTACCCAAAATGGGTATTTTAGTGGGTGTTTTATGTTTCAAATAACCATACATGGATTTTATCGTTGTCAATGAAAAATATAATGGTAATATGTATGACCTGCAACAGCAATACTAAATAACCACTTAACTAATCATTTTTTCTAGTAATTAAAGAATGAATTTGATATTTATTAAGTAACAGAATACGGATTTCCTGTCTACTCACCATCATTTTTCTTTCTACTTATACTAGATTTTGTTCTATTACCCTTCGCGGAAAATAATTGTCCATTCTACCCCATGAACTTTTACCTTAGTGTGCCCCTGGGACGTCCAATTAGCTACGCGGTAGAATTCGATAGTGGACCAAACCAACAAGAAAATATAAAATTTATGATAGAACATAACGATGACTAACAAAAGTTAAGTCAGTTGTCACCAAACCAATCACTATTATTAAGTATTCTGCCTACCAGCAGCTCCTGGTATTAATGACACGGAATTAAGGTTCTTCCTTAGGTTAACTGCTTTCTACATTTTTCTCAATCTGGTGCATCTTCTTTTATTTTCAACACCTTCTCCAGTTTCTTTTTTTCAAATCACCGATGAATACACTCACTAAACTATTTAAGTAACAGCAGGATCTCTATTACTAAAATAAATAAACACGTTTTCTTTTGGTTTGCCAAATATATTAATGGCGGAAATTGAATTATTAATAATTACTTTCCTATTTTGAGGATCTAAAGTTTGCAACAATTTTATTATACATATATATTTTTAACATTACCTTAAAAAATTGACTAGTACAGATGATTTTTTTGATCATTAAGAAAACTGAACTGATATTCCAGATACAGCTGGTTGCTTTCTTCATGCAAAATAATGTTATTTTTGGTATTTTATGTATAGATAATGAAATATACGCAATTGTCAATTATGCAAAGAATTATACCAATAAGTTTCTTATCTTTTACTCCTGGTTTACTGAACTAATAAATTTAATCTGTTTAAGAAATTACACTGTAACAACTAAATTGTTGATATAGTTATATCACAGTAAAGAAACTTGACTTTAGTAAGTAATAACCTAGAAAATACAGAGAAACTAAACAAATTACACATTCACCCATTTGCCATTCTATAGACGTAATTGTATGATTACGAAAGTTGCAGAATAATCAAAGTAACTAAATTTAATAAATTGGTTGATCAAATTATTTACTAAATATGCCGTTGAGAGATAATGATCCATAAAATGAGGAATAACAGTTCGTAAAATACTTAAATAACGAATTCCTTATTTTTATAGTGTTTACTAAATGGGGTTTAACACTAACACTAATGCTTTGTGAAAGTATTTTATTGGAATAGCATATTTAAAATATTAATGTGATGAACAATGTTAAGCTGTATAGTAACTCACTGAAGGTAATATTTATACTTATTTAGTATAGAGCAGCAATTAATCTCTACCATATTTGGAGCACTATAAAACGAGCACAAATTTTACCGTCCTACTCAGAATCAACCCTAAGATCAGAGTCGGAATCATCACACAATTCGAATCACCGCAGACTTTACATTTAAAACTCAGACTGTCTCCCAAAGGTTCAACAAACAGGGTTTATATACGATTTATATGTATACAACCTAACCACCTAATCTAAAGCTTGAAGCCATACTATGATTTCTTCATTTTTTAGGTCTTGGTGAAACGAATCTAAGTTTACAAGTCGTTCACACCTTGGTGAAGAAAGAGCATAGATGGGGAAGATAGTAAAATGGCCCCCCCATATCAATCTTTAGACGACAAGTGAGTCCCCCTGTAGGTACCCCCAGGAGACATATGCTTCAACTCTAATTTTTCGTGAGCAATGACGTAAAATCGGAAAAGTGATGTGAACTATTTCTCAAGATTGGCTTGATCGATGTTGTTAAAACTTAGATGTATGTATAGGTATACACGAGGGTTTCGTCTGAAAAATATATCAGCTAACCTCCACAATTTCCCTCTTTCAAAAAAATTCGATTCAATATTTTGATCTCTTTACCTATGAAGGTCTTTGAGAAAAGATATAAAAAGTAGGTTTTAAATGTCGCGTTAATCCTAGAATAACATATAATATCCACAATTGTACCGCGGGTGCGCAATGGTCAAAACTGTCTGCAAACATGCACCGCACCTGAACGGGGTCAATTTATTATTATTTTGCAGTGTTACTCATGAATGAATAAAAAATTACACTCGAAAGTCACCAAAATCGCTAAGACTCCATTTGGTGGCCTGTGGCGCTCCCATCCCCATTTTGGGTCAAAGTGAAACTTGATATTAGCGTATTTCGTATGAATCTAACATCCTGCGCATGAATATGAGGTTGAAGTTGCCATTAGTTCCCCGTAAGTACCTCATTTGATGATACCTGAAGATTCAATGTGAGCTGTCATATAATAAAATAAATGTTATCTACCAGGTATACTTATAGTGCCCAATCGAGGTAAAATCACCTCAGCTGGGAAGAGAATAACCATCAACAACAATACTCAGTGTAATGTAATGTAATCTTTGTTGTGGTGTCCATGTCGGTGTAGAACCGTTTGAATTACATTTTCTTATATTTCTTGAATGAAATGTTTCTTTCATTCAAGTCTCAATTTCATTCAAAGGCTTTATTAAATTGTATTCTTGTTGATGATTGTTCTTTTCCCAGGTGTTATCACATAGATTGGACACTGCCCTGTAGGTATATGTAACATTAATTTTTTATATGACAGCTCACATTGAAACTTCAGGCATTCTCAAATGCATGCCTTACCAACGGGGAGAGAGGTTCGTGAACCCACTCCTATTTGTAGGGTTCTGAAAGGTAAACCAGCAGCCACTAACAAAAAAAAATGCAATTGAAATCTGTTCTTAACATTCCTTCTGACAATGCTAAATTTATTTTTTTGAGACGGTAAAGAAATTGGTTGTGGGTTCCACGAATACCCTCTTGTTACCATAAGGGTTAATATCCACCTTACTAAATTAAGATATACTAAACTGTTTGAAGCTTACGTTTATGATTGCATCCATAGAGTTCACAAATTGTGACAAAGAACCCAATGATTTACTTGAATGAGAACTAGTAGTTGTATTGCACATGAACCCAGCGATAGAGGTGCAGGGCTTTCTTTTGACACTGAAACATCAGGAATGTCTATTTCTAATAATTCAGCTATTTTTTTTCGCAGATGATGTACTTGCAACGGTATTCGAAAAAGTACTGTAGAATGTTTGTTCTTCAAGTCGTTTCACATGAGCTGGGCATTTAAAACACTTTTTCAAATAATTTGTCATTTTATTGAGATTCGCATGTTTATATTCTTTATTACAGAATTTGCAAACACCACCTTTGTTTTTGGCTTTAAAGAATGCCATGCATTACCCTTCTTCCCCATGTTACATTTCTAGTCTTTCAAAACACTGTTGAAATAACAGTAAAAAAATATAGTTTCGACAGAAACTGATGCAATCCCATCTTGCAGAACAATCAGAGCACAGTACAAAACTAGTATTGAAGGCAGGGACCAACTGCAACGATTATCTTTCCTTTTTAATATTCAAACCAGTGCTGTGGTGTTGCCAGGTCTTGTACTTCTGCTAAAATCTCCATAAAACTAAGGGATGTTACGCATTTTGGTGTAAAATATCCGTAGTGTAATACTTGTAACTATTTAAGTAATTAATAAAATACAGAAAAAAATTCACTGTATGGTTAACTATTGTTAAAATTTCATAATAATTGAATTTTCGTAAAATACCCATCTTTTGGGTAGGTAAGTACGAAAAGGGTAAATACCCGGGTAAATATCCATTTTTTATTTACCTACCAACTGGGTATTTACCCGACCCACATCTCTACATCCGAGACCCTTCGAGTAAAAGGTCGCTAACAACAAACTACCGACACAGGAAGTCGACCTTCCAGTGGAGTTGGCAATAAGGACTATAGAAATCTTGAAATTTAATCTGTAATGGCCCTACCAGACAAAATCAAATACTTTCAATAGAATCCCAAACAGAATTTGGCGCAACGGAAAAAAATATTCCAAACTGAATTTTGGAAAAGGAAAATGATTATAAACTGAAATAATTAATTTCTTTAGGATTCGGCTGTATTCGTCTCCAGCCACACTAAGAAAACACCTCTTTTGTTTTCTTCACAGCTGTACTATTCAATTTTCTAGAAAGTGTATTGTTCATGTACTGCTCTGAACCTCATCAATATTTCATACACATTTCACATTACTCTAAACTCAGCTACTTAAATTTTAGAAAAATGTTTCTCTGTTTGAAAGAAAAATCAAATATTCTACCCACGGGTGATACACTTTATTTCTATAATCAGTAGAAATTTTCATAACATAAAGTTTGTAGAAAAGTATGTTTTAAAAAATCAAATATCAGCATACCCATCAGAATTGAACTTCACAAATTACTATTAAATTTTCTTTGGTTTGAAGAGTCTCATTAAAAATAGGCTATTTACTTCGAATTTTTTTCTAAACCACTTTACTTAATCCGCATATATTAGTATTATTAGTCGACAAAAATAAGAATAAACAGTTGAAAATAAAATCTTATCGAGGTTGCAATACTTCAATAGCATTTAAATCATAATATATGTTCTTTCTTATTTTCTGATAATCTATTTCTATGCATTTCCCATCTTTCTTCTGTGAATGTCCGGTCTGCATGGTGATGACCGATCAGAGAATTTTACGCCCTTCTTAGCTACCTTATTCTTCAACACGGTCTTCCCAAACTACCATGTTACAACTTACACTGACATTTCTTCCAGAAATTTTTTTCTCGAGATATATTACATCTAACCTAACATACTTAACCTATCTTAACCTACCTAACCTACCTTAACTAAATTAACTTAACTTACAGACAATCACATATACACTGACATTTTCATTTTGTGATAGCACAATATCTTTCCAGTTACCGTATACGGACGTTTAGTTATCGGATTATTCATCGGATTACTATTAACGTTTCTAATTTGAAATTTCCAAAATTATTCCATAAATACTATAGAATTAAGATGGGTATCAAAATACAGATCGAGATTCGAACTACTGATGAAAATCTTGTATTACCGGTACTATGGAAAATCTACCCATATTGTCTACTTGAGCCCGAAAGATTTTAAACAGAAGTGGTTATGTTTCTTACATGTGAGCAAAGAAAAGAGAGTTAAATTACATCACGAACAGTACTCTCGAGGTTAAAAAGAATCTTCCAATTATAAACTCTAAAAATTCTTTAAACTTTTGGGTAAATCTATGTACAGGTTTGTACATATATTTGTTATTCTTATGACAATCGCTGCTGACGCTATGACAATTACCCAACCCCCCATTGAATGCACTATGATATTACGTTGCGTATGTCTATATGACCGATTCCGAGGGAAACTACGGAGCTTTTTGCAACATTATAATGTTAAATTCTTTCAAAACGAACACAATTTTCCACTGTCAAAACATCACAATTTTGAAGGTTTGAACCAAACCGAATTTTCCCAAGTTAGCTATCAAATAAAATTTCTATCCTGTCAGAATGTAAACGCTACCACACATTCTTGGCCAGTCTTCTCCAAAATATTTTAAATTAGATACCTCTTTTTTATCCAGTGGTTGTTAGGAACATATATAATAATTTTACACCAGCTCTCGAGGATTGAGAGCTTCCGTCGGTATAGTCAAAAAGCGAATTTTGTATGTCCTGGACTACACAGCCATACACTGCTGAAACCGGGAAGATGGCTGACCCCAACCACTCTCGCCCTGACGTGAAAGATTTGCTCTCGCTGCAGAAAATCCAATGTCCATTGAGCACCACATCTTTGTCACTTCACTATTTCACTGCTTCAAAGATATGAAAGCATAAAAATAATTTTTCTTTGTTGTCACGCATCAAATTTTCTACTTTCTCACGTTTTATATAGACGATGATAACTTTACGTCCAACTCTTAACCCTGCTTCTGGCAAAAGACAAAGATAATAGGTAGAAGGTCCCTAATTGGATAGTTTCGATGACGTAACTATAGGACGCTAGTTTCCAATACTAGTCATCAAAAGAACCGCACAATCTCAAACGCAGCTGTGATTGCTGAATGATCCAATGAAATATAATTCTGACTGAAACAAAGAAATATGTCAAGAAGACATTATGGTTGACTTTCCTGAACTAAAATTCTCGAAGAAAAAACGAAATACAATTTTTTATTTTCTTTTGAAGATTCCTTACTTCAAGATATCATTGGAAATAAACTAAAACCCCACTAAAACTACCAAATATAATATTGTTTTTCTAAAATAATGCAATATTTTCAATTAGAATAGCGAAATTCTGAAATGATAATATTACATATATATTTTGTGGAATATAAATGAACATAATTGTTTTTGGGCAAAATTTATTCAAATTTTGCGACTCACTTCTATAATTCTACGATAAATCGAGAGACATATTTTTGAAATCTCTACTTGTCGAAATCTTGCGAATATATATAGGATGTTCCAAATTCTCGGACCATGTTACATTATACTAAAGTATAAGGTAACTCCCCGGTCGATGTGACCTCCATGGTTTGCTTAATCGAAAAACGATGAGTCTGACGTTCAATGAACCAGGATATTTTAAGCTAGGCGGAAAGGAACGAGTAAAAGCAAGAAGGAAAGTAGTCGTATTTATTAACAATTTCAAAAGTAACAATTAACAAATACATGCTTATTCAAACTATCTTGCAATGTTCAACATTAATAAAAAGTTCAGTTCCGTTGCATTTATAAGTGTTCATATTACTGTTCTTGATAAATGCAATCTTAATAAAGTTATTGAATTTAGCGAATTAACTTAAGAGTTTATACAATTATCACATGGTCACTTCATATCTAGTACACCCCCATGCCGTAAACGCCTGTGGGCCACTGATTGGCTGCCTGCGACACGTCGCTAAGAAGTGGTGGCCCGGAAGCGACGCTCGCGTGCGACCCAGTGTCCGTTTTTCCAATTTTACTGGTGGGTGGCCCACCAGCGATAGAAATCGGTGGTCCCGTCGCGACAATTGCCAGCGGCCCGCTTAAATTTTTGTTATGTTACAGTTGGATGGCCCACCAGCGACGCGCCGTTAGAAATTGGTGGGTCAGTGGCGACGCTCGCGGGCGGCCCGGTTTCCGTTTTTCCAATTTTACTGTTGGGTGGCCCACCAGTGACCGAAATCCGCGGTCCCGCCGCCACGAAACGCCTGTGTTCCACCAATTAGCAGATGCTTTTTCTGCCAACATGGAACACCGTATTTTGTAGCTCAAACATTACCTGATGTGATTGAATTATAGTAACCATAGCTAAGAATAAAAAGAAGTAATTGCTTGTTCTTGAAGTAATGGGTATTCAAATGCACTTTCTCTCATTTTTATTCATAGAGGTTTCACAGCTTTGGCTCAAAATCTGCAGGAATATCATCTGCTTCATTCTGTTTCTGCAGATTTTGAGTCAAAATCTCTATGAATAAAAATGGGAGAAAGTCCATTTGAATAACCATTTATAAGCATAAAACAATTGCATTAAGAACAAGCAATTTTATTTTTATTCTTACTATAGCTATTGTTAAAAAAATTAAATCACGTCAGGCATTTTGGGACTACAAAGTACAGTATTCTGTGTTGGCAGAAGCTTCTTGCTAATTGGTGGAAAATTAAGGAGGCGGACAATATGGCGAGTGGGACGAGGACGTAGACAACAAAGTGACGAAGGAGTTTTGAAAATTATTAACGATAACAAAGAATTTCACATAATTTGAAGCAAAATATAATTCAATAATTATTTATAATATTCAGGATATTGGGGAATTGTTTGACACCAACTAAAAAGATCCAATAAAGAAAAAAGGAATTTATAGGCGTTCCTCCATCGCTCCTACGTCTTTCTATCTCCCGAATGTATTTTTTACTCTAAAATATAATTCGTCGCTATCGATAAAAATGTCAATCGAGAATGTTAAAATTGTCAGACATGGTGAATTCCACAAGGTTATATTTTGCTATTATTGTCTGATGATTCTTTTGTTTTTTACTTTACATTTGCGTTATCATTTTTGAATGCAAAGTTTCAACAATTAAACTTCTTGAACTGACCTTGGTTGAAGCAACAAATAAGTGTAAAAAATACATCGAGGAGATAAGAATTAAGACATGTGTTGCCAAGCAGAGTTAAAAAATAAACCCTTTTCAATCGTGACATACATCATTCGATTTTAGATTTAAAATATACATGTTGGTAAGCTATTACCTGTTGGAATGTTTGACTGTAGGGACTAAAGTGCACAAACTGTAAATATAAATTATGAAAGATCCTGCACTTATGAACCACGAGTTCTCACCCCCATTTGTGTGGCAAATTGAGCTAGCCTTATTAAAAAATAATGCATTGATTGTGCATCACCACGAGAGTGTTACAGAAGTTAATAATGAATTTTAAAGTAAATATACGAAAGCATAAAATCTGGAAAAAACCAAAGAAAGTAATTAAAACTAAAATCTCACTTTATTCAAACAAACGCTTATTTATAAACACAAAACAAGAGGAAGTCTAAAGAAAAGTGCAAATGGTCAACATTTTCAAGCTATATCACAAGGAAAATATATGTGTTTAATTCTAAGGACCCCGCCCCTTTCTTATGGAAAATGACTCTCGGTCAAATTATTTCTAACTATGCGCAAACGAAAGGTCTTGATGTGTCGATTAAAATCTCCATGGGCACGAATTTCTAAATATTATATTTCTTGAGTTATATGGGTTTACAGTTAGGTGATGTCATGAAAACCGCGTGAAATAAAACTGTAATGTACCCATGACTGGACTGACCTTGCCTAAGTGCTTGTAGTTCACAATATGGCCACAGACGAGGAACTGCGCAACGTTTGTGATCCCATCGTGAACTACAAGCTACTTCGACAACCCTCGTGATGCATTATTCGCGAAAATGCAGATTCGAGGGGATCGAAAGCCAGTCAGCCAATGCCATTATGAGTTTCTGCTAGCTTTGATGTCATTGACTAACTGGCATCGCATCCTCCGAAGTAATATTTTGGCGAATAATGTATCACGCAGAATGTCAGTGGAGTACGCGCAGATTGCAGTTTCATTTCACGCGGATTTCATGACATCGCGTGACTTTAAACCCATACAACTCGAGAAGTATAATTGTTAGAGATTTGTGCCCATGGAGACTTTCTACCTACACATCAAGACCTTTCGTTTGTGCATACAGGGTTCCTACTTAATTGGCAAGCACGAATTTCCTGACTTTTGCAGGTTTTCCAGGGCACAATTTATAAATTTCCAGGGCTATATATAATATAAAAAAGGAACTTTATTTCTTCGGACCAGAGGTATACTGTGCATGTACATTTATATTCGTCGTTTAAAAGCCGTAACATCATTTTAAAAAAGAAATGTCAAACTACTGGCTCGTCTTGCGATGAACCAGAAGAAATTCCTGCTTAGCACTATAAAAGTTAAAAATTGGATTTGAAAGTCATAAACTCATATTGAAATTCCCTGACTTTTCCAGGTGTTGTCAGATTTTCATGAAATTCCCTGACTTTTTCAGGACTTTTCACGAATAAGGTGAATTCCCTGACTTTTCCCGGTTTTTCAGGTGGGTGGGAACCGTGGCATAGTTAGAAATAAAAAACTGACCGAGAGCCATTTTCCATAAGGAAAGGGCAGGGTCTTTTACGACTGAAAAAATAATACAAGATTTACGGGTGTAGAACGTGCATATGCCTATCTGGCTTTTCTACGGAAAAGTGGGAAAAATAAATTGTATCTTCAATATATATCGCGCAGTCACTTTGTGCAGTACTTTCAACATCACTAATACTGAATTCACTACATTCATTAATTCGATGTCACTAACACTGACTTCATGTGCTGTTTCCTTGTACGGAATGAAACTCATCTTTGTCATAAACAATGGTACTGTCTGATTCATTATTTCTAGAGAGTTCAACACTTGCCACTATATCTTCAAACTGTCGGTTGACCTCCCTCCTTATTCTTTCGTATGCACAGTTGAAGATAAAACACGGTGGTCACTCTTAGGCATCTGCATTCAATAGGATTTTTTCTGTAAAGGAAATATAAATGCTCACAGTGAAAGCTTCGGCTCTCCTCTCCCAACCCGTCTGGTGAACGTGGGAGCAGTAGACCAATTCCTCCCTCTGGGAAGAGGCCTCACCCAGTAGTGGATCGAATATGGCTGTGATTTATTATTATTATAAATCGAATTAAAATTAGATGAAGGGTCTTGTTATTCTTAGGAAAATATCCCAGTACATATAAATAGTGATGACAGATACAGAGTTAATATATCTATCTTCTACATCCTGCATGATTGGTGACGAACATCAACAATACATTGAACTACAGAGGGCTAACCAGAATTCAGACTGTCCCTACGGTATTGAAAAATTAGAAGGTATTCTGTGAAAAGCGGATACAAACCTGTGCATCTGTCTCGTTGACTCAGCTAACACAAACTTCTTTGTTTTTTGAGCTTACTCTGGACAATTATTACGACAGGAAAATTTTAAACTGTTTTTAAAATTCCTTATACGTACATACAGAACAACGAAAGGTGTCTAAAGGCAAATTGGTAAATCAAATAAGGGAAATAGCTTTTACGAATATGCTCGCAAAGAAAATGTAGCTACCTTTCGGTATCATCATCAGCATCATATTTTAGTCCTTTACGTAACTCCTTACCCAGGACGTAGCATTAAAATAATAATAATAATAATAATAACAATAATAATAATAATAATAACCATTGCCCAAAAACGAAACTTTTCATGAAGATGAAAAAAAAACTTTTCTTAGTACACACTAGGAGAAATTGTGCACATGAGCTTCCTTAAGCATGTTCTAGAAAGTCTGAGACACATGAACAAAGATATTTGAAGAATTTCTTACTTTGTACTAGGGAAAGTTTTACTTTTACTATCCTCCCCTCCCCCAGCTTTTTAGGTAGTTTTCTTTAAAAATTGCCTATTACAGAGACTATCATGTTGGCACTTCCGGAAAATTTCTACATATTTTGTCGATCATGACTACCTGCCCTCCCTCAGTTCAAATATATATATATATATATATATATATATATATATATATATATATATATATATATATATATATATATATATATATATCGTTTCTTGTGCACGCTCTAGCTGCCGTAATTTTTCACGTATTGAAACCAAACTTGGTACAAAAATTGGTCGTATTAATAGCTCGAATGAGTTCGTTAACCAGAATGATCGGATGAAACATTTAAAAACGGCGGCCATTTGAACTTTCAAAGAGTTCATAATTTTTACAATTATGAACCGATCTGCTCCATATTTGACCAAAATGTTGAGATTAACAATACACTAGATGTGTGTGAAAATCAGAACGAGCCGTTAGAAAATTTCAAAGTGGCGGCCGTTCAAAGGAGCAAAATAAAAAAGAAAGAAAAAGCTATCTTCCCGTGAACGATGATCGAACTAGGGACCCTTGCATTACTGAACCTATGCCTTAGACCACTTTTTTTAACCATTCACGTCGATCTTTGTTACACATTCATACCACATATACTAATTTCTGATTATCGTTTTCCGGTTAATACATTCCACAAGAACAACCACGACACTGGACAACAACACCCAAGCCGAAGGCGGGAATCGTACCCACTACCCTCACAACCGTGCGGACAGCAGCCGAACGCGTCTAACCACACCGCCACGCATGTGGCTCCACTCGGGAGGGAAGAAGGTTATTTCTCAGTATTTGTATATTTCAATCTATCAAGAGAAGTCCGTGCAATACGTCGCGCATCAATAAAATACATGCTTCAAGGAAATCTACGTCCTTTGCGGCCTTGTGCCAAAAGCTGCTTTTTTTCCTTTGAATAGCACAGTTTTTGAAAAAAAAAGATTGACATAATAAGCCAGTAAATTTGCAAAGGAAAAAATAAAGTTTCCAACATTTAAATTCTTCCCAAAAAATGGCTTCTTTATTTTAAAAAATATTAATAAAATAATTTATAATCTCTGTTTTCTGACCTTGGGCTGACATGTAATCTAGTCGGTAAAGTGACCTACTGCCAATCTGGCGACCTGTTTTCCACTCCCGGTGAGAGTAGAAGGACATTTTCAACTGAGGCTCTAAGTCCTACGGGTTTTCGTCCGCATGATTCTGGTTTCTTACACTGTAAACTTGCTCCAATATCTTCGTGTGTATATTCGTAAGTATTCTTTTCCTATATACAAATATTTGAACGGTAAGCTTAAATGCAATGCAGCGTGAACAAGAACTTTAGGCTTAGAGCCAAACGGTGAATAAAATAGGACAAATGTTACTAGTTTTAAAAATACTAGGCCAGTAACTAATTTTACTGCTCTGAGCTATGCATGTTTTACAGCCTAAAGAGTTAGAAAATATACTGCTCAAGTATACCTGACGTCTTCTTTCCTTTCCTCCGTTCCTGTCCACCGCACCTTTTAACCATCTTTGGATAATGTGTATAATTCGGTGTGTTGTGACATTATATCCTGGGAACTTTGCGGCGACAACATCTGGAAGATGCAGATAATTTGATTTAGAAGTACAAAAGTGGAGCAAAAATGGCGCACTGTAAAATATTAGTATTGACTAACTAACAGTAAAAGATGATCACTTTCTAGTATTAATTTTATTTTCATTCTCTTTCCAGTGAGCTTCTCACAAGGAGGGTGTCCGAAGTGTAAATCTCAGATTTCAAAAATGTTTGTGCAGATCGTTAGGGGGGTTCATAGAATAAAGATCAGCACAACAAATTTCGGCGGAACCACATATTTAGGTGGGGCAGTGCCCCTTTTCGATTGTAGGCTTTCGTAGTAAAAATCGGCCTTTTGATTTGAAAATTGACTTATTGTTGTCGACAATCGTTATCATTCGTGTTCATTTGCGTAAAGATACTACAATTGTGGGTCAGGGATCCCTATGTGAGTGGTGGGTCCGCCTCACAAATGTGATACATGTTCCCGCTTCATTTTGACGAGCTGAATTCAAATATGTCATTAAAAGTTCTTTGTGGAGCCTATGTGCGGCACAGGTCTCTACCTAGTTTCTGGGATGCTGAATCACAAGTTGAAAGAGAACTGAAGGGCTTGAAATAGGTTTTCAGCAGAATCAGTGCTTACTGTATGGATTGAAGCCAAAAGAGATTTCATGCCTGTATATGACATGGATGTTAGGAAATGGGCAACTGAAAAAGCGAAAGAAATTAATCTTGAAAACTTTAAGGGTCCCAAAAGTTGATGCACCCGTTTTAAACGGAAACATAATATTGTGTAGCGAGAAATAACAAAATTCGTGTCGCGAACAGACGTTGACACTTCAGAACAAATAGAAACGTCGGCCATATCTTTCCAGCTAGAAGTCAGGGATACGTTACCGGAATTCGATATAGACAATACTTACAATTCCAATCAAAGTGTTTTTGCAATGGAACTGCACTATAATCGTATGTTAGGCATACAAGGTCGGAAAACAGTAGAAGCTTCTGCACAATCCAAAAATGCCTTATCTCATAACTATACAATAATACCCCTTATGTCTGCAAATGGAAAATTTGTTGGGCCATTATATATTGTATTCGCAGAACCGACAGGAAAATTTGGAGCACAGGTTAAGAAAACTTTATTCCAGCCCCCAAATGTTAAGGCTTCTGCATCAATATCTGGAAAGATGAGTAAGATGCATTTGCAGGAGTGGATCCGTGACGTTTTAGTTCCTAACATAGGAGACAAAAGTATCTTGCTCGTAGATTCATGATCATCTTTTAACGAGAAAGAAACGCAGCAACACATTCCGGACGAAAAAATGCTATGTAAACAGATTCCACCGGGAGCAACTTGGGCTGTACAACCACTGGATATTTGTGGCTTTAGAATATGGAAGAATTATGTACGGAAAATGAGAGATCTCGTAATTTTAAACCAAATTGATATACAACTTCACAACATAACAACATTATAAAATTGCAATCGCTAGTTTATGAACAACTATCATCGCCAAATTACCATGATGTGTTCAAATATAGTCGGAATAAATCCGGATATGTAGATGCGAGGCCGCCAGAATTTGTTAATCCTGTGAGTTTCTCATTTTCCTTAAACGACACTATCATATGTGATGAGTGCGAAGATATAACACTCCTGAAATGTAGTTGGTGCTGCAAAAGTCTTTCCGCGGAACACTTTTTCGAACAGTTTCATTTCTGTAAAACATACAATACATAAAGTAAGCACGAATTCTGCCAAACTTCAGCCCTTCAGTTGTCTTTCAACTTGTGATTCGGTGTCCCAGAAACTAGGTAGCAACCTGTGCCGCACATGTGCTCCTCAAAAAACTTTTAATGACATGTTTGAATTCAGCTAGTCAAAATGAAGGAGCAACATGTATCTCACTTGTGAGGGGGGCCCATGTGGCGGATCTAGCCCGGGGCCGGGTGAAGCCCCAGTTTTTTTAGTGACAAAAATAATTGAAGCTATTATTTATATCTTCTTGAAAGTTTATAGTAAACTCATGATATAGTATCATAGCCTGGGGTAGGCCTCCCCCAGTTTTCACCTTCTAGATCCTCCACTGGGGACCCCTTCACACACAGTGATCCTCGACCCACAATTGAAGTATCTTTACGCAAATGAACACGAATGATAACGATTGTCGACAACAATAAGTCAATTTTCAAATCAAAAGGCCGATTTTTACTACGAAAGCCTACAATCGAAAAGGGGCACTGCCCCACCCAAATATGGGGTTCCGCCGAAATTTGTTGTGCCGATCTTTATTCTATGAGCCTCCCTAACGATCTGCACAAACATTTTTGAAATCTGAGATTCACACTTCGGACACCCTCCTTATCAGACAAAGTAACACCAGAAATGCAATTGGCTAAAAGTGATAGAAAATAAATTGTATTTACGCGCGTGCTACTGAAAAAAAATGTTACAATTTGAAAACAATACTAACACTCCAACTCAGAGCGGGTGATAATATACTAATCACTACTCACCTCAATGTTTAAAAAAAAGACAAAAAATAAAATAAAATAAAAAGTTTTTCATCTAGTGTCTGCAATACATGCACGAAGCACCGGAGTTTCCGCTTACGGTATCATTGAACGTACTACGTATTAAATAAAAATATAAAGGTAACTACTAATAGCAATGTAAAAACTAAACAAAAGCAATTTCAGCTGTTTAACATTGTCATGATCTGTTGAAAACGGATATATAAGTAAAACGAGTTTGTACGTTTAAAAACACGCTGAAGGAATAAAAATTACGAAGAGAATTAAGAATTTTATACTGTGGTGATTTCAAGTGGATTAAATCTCTTCTTAATTTTTCCTCCCCAGCGTGTTTTAACAATTCATTAACGCTTTTCCTATGTATCTTTCTTAAACAGATAACCGACGATGACCATGTCAAAGAGCCGAAAGTTTTTTTTTAAATGCAATCACTAGTTATTTTATGAGTAATACGTTCAGTGGCACCTTAGGCGAAAACTTCGGTGCTTCGTGCATGTATGGTACGCACTAGATGAGAAGAAGGATAATTGCAAACTGAATATGCTCATTATTAAAAAGAAAAACTGTATAATCACTCACCAAATCGCAAATATGGAATTCTAAATAAATTAGAAGCTCCGGTAGAAGTAGCGCAATTGTGATGACCAACTTAGAGGAAATTTTGAGCTCTGTTAATTAAAATTGAAAGAACACAATATCGGAAGGTAGTTAACATTTATTAAAAGTGCTATGAACACAAAAATAGATAACCTTTCATACCTGATTCTCCTGGTGAAACTGCACCGGATGTGTGCCTGCTTTTAACACTCGATGTTGTATCACCTTCGCAACTTGGAGTATTCTGACCATGACTGTTGACGCGAGTGGAGCTTGAAGCAACAGTGTTACAGCGAGAACCTGTAAAAAGAAAAAAAAAGCGTTCTGACACCTGAATTTAAAGTGATACACATGCTGTTACCGCGGTCTACGAATTAAACCCGAAAAAAAAACAATAAAATCCGAAAAAAACCATATGGGCCCAGGTGGGTTGGCTTTTATTTAAAAAAAAGCAGGTCTTCTCAAACCCTGCGCAATTGTGATACGCAATTACGCTTTACAATTAAATTAAAATTGGTATGTGTTTAACGTCCCATTTTTGCAGCGAGGGCCATACCAGATGTGAACCTACAGTATAAAGTGGGTTCCGAAACACTCCATTTACGGTGAGCTCCCAGCGGGAATCCAACCCGCGACCACGCGCACTGAAGGCAAGCACTCTAAGTATCAAGCTACGAGGAAACCCACTTCACAATGCATCCACTGATGTATACATAACGTGTGTTGAAAAGTAATGTTTGTCATCTGGACACTGTTGCCTGCTGACGAAAAACCAGTAACTTGTATATTGTTAGCCCGATATGCATGTCTGTATTCCGGACATTTGCACTTTTCAAGGCCAATCCAGTAATATGAAAATCATTCTTTTCTGACAACATTTTCATGGGTAAACAAAATCTGCACTCATGTCCGGATGAATTCCTACCTGTTTACATATGCAAGTGTAATTAAAGTTCTACCAAATTTTCTATTTAGTAGACCGTACGGTAAACTGAACCCTAATTTTTAAATCTGATGGCAGTGGGAAGGAACCTACATTTTGAAAATAAGGTATTTCATGCATTTCCTTCACGGTAGAACTAGCGGAGTTCTATAGTTTTACCAGGGCTGTGAGAGTTTCAACAGGACCTTTTGGACCTGTAATTTTTACTGTTTTTTTCACTTGGAAATCTTAATTTGCACCCTCCACATAATGTGTGAGTTACCACTATGTTGTACCTTTATTAACAAATAAGATATAATTTTTTGAAGTTAAGTTTGCAGCTTAGTGTCAGCGTTTACCATCACCTATATCTTCTAACAGTCCTTGCATTTTTAAGTACAAGGGCGTAAATCCCACATTTCGCATCATAAGAAACTGTATTTAACGATTACTAAAGCAAACGAACCTAATTTTAAATGTATTCAAGCCAGAATTCTTAGGGAACGATCCGAGGATTTTACCTGTCTCCAGATATAAGTTAAGGAAATGGCGCTAACTTATCTTTTTTAAATGTGTATCTCGGTTATTAATTAATATACAACATTGTGGCAACTTACCATTATGTTGAAATTCAAAATTCCAAGAGAAAGAAAACTCAAAACAAAGCAGTAGAAATTATAGATCCAAAAGGTAAATTTACGGAGTTTCAACAAAGATTGCACGGACTACAATTTTGTGACGGTGTTGCGGACCAGTGATCTTGAACCTTCCCTTTAATTGTTGTTGCAACAGGAGGGCAATACTCACTCCATCCTCCCCTTCCACTCACGTTTCACTTGGTTTAGCACCATCTTTGGAACTCTCATAGTCCTTGCATACAGGAAGGCACAGTTCCAATTGGCCAATGCTCCTGCGTAAGACAAGCGAACCACAATTGCAACCCTTTCATGAGTTTATAATGAGTGGCCTGCGTTCTAAAACAGCTTTAACTAACTTTTATTTGACAAGGGTGTAAAATAAACTGATTCCCCCCCCCATATATGCACCAGTACGAATTTTATTAGTTTTCGAAGTGCAAGGGCCTAAATGTGTTAAAGTAATAATCTTTACACCATGAAGAAGTTCAGGGTTCTTGAACACATGTCTAAATTTCCCATTTATCTGTAATAAAGACAGAAGATAACGTGTCCTGCGGGGCTCTTACACGCCTTCAGTTGCTAACGCTCGCTCTGCAATAATGAATTAGATATTTTACTTTCGTACAGAAAAAAATACAACCTAACTATTAACCTATATGGGGACTTGTGTTCTAGAACCTTTCCAGGAGTTCATTTTATCATTTGTAAACCAAACTCGTTTAAATTTAACTAACTTAAGCCAGTACTATGTACATGGGGGTCGGGCATCTACATCCTTCGCCTTTATTTGTTTCACAATATATAGGAGGTATGTGCATATTTTTATTTCGAGGCTATAACTTTTTTTTAGTGTCTTACTAGTACGTTGTAAACAATTTAGTACATTTCTAAAGAGTGCCGTATCGCCGTATCGCCGAACCAATTTTAAGAAATTTACCGGGTCAATTGGAGAATTTATTTAAGTTTGTGAGGAGGAATGAGTGAAAGTGAGGTAAGTGAAATAGTAAAAGTGAAGAAAGTTGTTATTTTTGATGTTGTAAGAGGCACTGTATGTGGAGGCGGAAGGATTATTTCGCGGAGAGGTACATTACTTATGATATAGTAGCGCGAAAGGCATGGCGTTGGGGAAGAAGGAAGAGCATTTCAAGGGCTATTTAGCGGAGTATTTATTTAATGAAAGGGAACCCCAGGGAACTGTTGTACACGATTTTCTTCTTGAAATTGGGAAAGCTTACAAGCCTAAATTTAGAAGGTAAGTGACTTTCAACTGACTACAGGTAACTTTTAAATGATAAGTGCTATTGAAATTTTAATGATCGCCAAAACCCACATGCTGTCACTACCCTCGCTTACGCGGATACACACCGTCGCTGACGCGCATGTTCCTTTCGGGCGCATTCCGTCGCTCCGCTCGGGCCCCTCTGTTGTGCTCCTGCCCTAACTAGGTTAGATAGCTTTCGTGCTTTTTAGTGGCCACGTAGCAAAGGATGGTTGGTGTTTTTGCACTGTAGTTTTTATAAGTACACGTAAGTAACTTAATATATACTTTTGATATGTAAGTAACCTAACGAAAGTAACGTCGTCTAACGTAACTTAATGTAATTCAACAAAATATAACCGATTGCAGCACGTTTTGGTGCATTTTCAATTTTCAAACTGGTCCTGCGATACGGCACTAATGCCTCTCTAAACCTTATTCTACGCAAAGTTTACAATTTTCCTCGATTTGGTCCAGCGAGTATAGCAAGTAAATTTAAAAATCTTACCTTTAGTGTAGTTTACTGCCCCTTCGTAGGTATCCCATGTTCTCTCATCTGGTTCTTCATGAAATATTATCTCTCGTGTCGTTTTGTTCCATGGCAAGTGTGTCTTCTTCCTTAAACAGAACCCAAAATAATTTGCACGTCCTGCCCGCCACACTTCAGACCCGTCTGTAAAAAACAAATGAAGACCTCCTTCCGCATGCGCGCGGCGATGTTGACGCGTTCCTTCCTCGGCGAATCGAAGAAGCGCGGACTGCAACGAAGTACACGCTGTCACGTGGTGGCACCGTCACTATGCCGCTGCTACATATCTCTATCCGACTTGTCGGAACTCCGCCGCCAGCGGCCCACTGGTGATACTCTTCGATACGTCACTATGACGACGAGTCGACCATTTCCCTGCAGTGGCCCACTGGTTTTCAGCGACTCTTACGGCATGGGGCAGCTACTTCACAACACACTATTCAACGTATTCCAACGGAAGCTCAATACATTTTTTACAACGGTGTTGTAACGTTTCTAACCCTTGCAAATAGAAGGTCTTTTCCTGCTGTGCAAATCGGCCCTCCACCTCCGCAATGAATACCTCATCCGATGGAAAATGTTTGCTTTGAGATGTTTTTGAGTTGTGGGATGAGGCGATAGTCGGAAGGGGCCAGACCAGGTGAGTACGGTGGATGAGGTACAAAGGTGAAGCTCTGATCCATCAGTAATTGCATGGTTTGATGAGTCTTGTTATAGGGTGCATTGTCCTGGAGAAACTGAACACCACTGCTCACTTTTGCCCGACGTTTTCTCTTCAAAGCCTTCTTCAGCTCACTCAAATAGTTGGAGTATACCCCACCACTGATGGTTTCACGCTTTTTAAGGTATTTGATAAGGATGGCACCGTCCTTATCCCAAATCACCGATGCAAGCATCTTTTCAGCTGATCTTTGGCTTCGGAACTTCTTCGGTCGAGGAGATCCACTGTGGCGTCACTCCATGGATTGCTGTGGATCATAGTAGTGCAGTCATGTTTCATCTCTGTCACCAGACTGCGTAAGAACTCACCAGGTTTTTGAAAACTTTTGCAAAATTTCCTGTGACCATCTGCACCCGTGTTCTCATCTGGTCAGCAGTCAAACATTTTGGGATCCATTTGTCAATGACCTTCCGCATGTCCAAATATTCGGCTATTATGACACTCATGTGCTCACGCGATATCCCCACACACGCAGCAATGTTTTTGATCGCTATGCGCCTATCCTCCATGATCATGTTATGCACTTTGTCGATGTTTTCCGTGATCACTGTACTTGAAGGCCTGCCTGCGCGAGGTAGATCTTCAGGGTCATGATGACCAGTCTTAAAACGTCTCACCCACTTCGCTAATGTTGTATATCCAGGAGTGTGTTCCCCCAAAGTATCCTATAAAGTTTTAAAAATTTCCATATAGGATTTGTGTTGCAACACAAAAACTTGATGACACTACGAAGCTCATTCTTCTCGAATTTCCTTAAATCCTCCGCTATATCTTCTTACAGAATCTATAACAAAGGAAATAACGACGTTTAAATGATCATATACGGTATAAGAGGATGACAATATATGACCTTGCTACTGACTACAATGGCACGTTTTGATTTTTATTTTCTCTTGGTGATTTCATGAATTTTCCATCTGCCCCTTATATATATATATATATATATATATATATATATATATATATATATATATATATATATATATATATATACTTGAACATTTCTAGTTGGTATGTTTTTAGCAGTGGAGTAACGTGTTTTTTTAAAGTAAAAATTTAAAAAAGTGAACGATCATGAATTGACGTTATATAGTATTTTGATAGACCTTAACAGCTGCTTTACTGTTTTGACAATTTTAAAAAATATGCATTTTAATAAAGTAGTTTTAACTTTGTCCTATTCTCTATTACTTTCTGTTGCTATTTAAGTTTTCAATTTGCATTATTTAGCGAGATATGATAGTATTTAGTCAGGTGTCAATTTTTAAAAATGAAGTTTCCTACACTTCTTAAACCGAATATGATGTTTGTTTAGCAATACTTGCAATATTGTTTCAGAATTTTTTGGGTATTACTAGTCGGTTCATGCATCACAGCAACAGTACTAATTATATTGGAGTCATGGCGGAAGTATCAAGAAAACCCTACAGTATTAACAATCAACAGAAAGCGGGAGGAATGGAAATTCAATATGCCATCTCTGACTGTACGTGGTGATCCTCCATCAAACATGCGGCTTATCAAAAAATTTGCGAAAAGGTAAGACGAACGTATCAGTATGTAGCCTATATACGACTTGCTGATGGAAAAATTGTAAGATACTAATTACGTTAAAATATTGGCTCCAAAGACTCAGCACAAAATTATTTTACTATCCACACTTGATATTACAGTAGAATATAACTCAGACAATTATTATAGTATAACATAATTTTGTCAAAATGTATATAAACTATTCTATCTCCAGTTGCATGTACAATGACAACTATAAGGAACGTAATATAAAGAAAATTAAAATAGTTGTAGGGATGTTATTTAAAGGTGAACTTAAGAAATAAATTGATATGTATAATTATGATTTTCTTAACACAGCTACATGTTATTTTTTTTTCATTTGATGGTGAACTTTAAGTTTTACTCTGACAAATACGCAAGAAGAAAGACATTGTAACGATGTCAGTTGTTTGTTGCTACTTGTGTAGAGTTTTAAAGGTTTTGTCATGATGAATATATGAGAATATGGATGTAGCTTGTAACACGAGATTTGAATCACATGATAAGAGATCTTGAATCAAAAGTCCAGTGCATTAGTGAAGAAATGTTTCACCATTTAGCTGGTGGGAGATTTTTCTGACGTTTGTAAGCAACGCTACTTGAAATACAGTTTTATTCAATAATTTCTTAAATATTTCAAAATACGCCCTATATTTCGAAACTAACAAGGGTAGAGTTAATCTGATGAGTTGTCATTAAAGAACTTAGGTTTCCTTCACATGATTTTTATTTGAATTTTAATTGGGATCCTATCCTGATGGGATATGAGATTAATGAGAAATATGTCTTTATGGAATTGAGCATGGTATGTTATTTATTTGAAGCGAATTTCTTCTTTTTGTTAGCCATTTTCCTAGTTAGCTCGGTTAGGTTTTCAGATCGTTGTCCTTCACTTGTTTCTATCTTGTGTCATAACCGATGTGACACCACACTTTACCATATCGTTCTTAACACAATCTCACCACCTCTTCTTTGGCCGGCCTAGGGCTCGTTTCCCACATACTTCTATAGCATCTAGTCAGTGAGCTACATATTCCAAAGGTCTTTTTCTTACATGCCATCTCAGTCTCATTCCTTGCAGTTTTTGTACTTCTGGTCTTACCTTTATTAATAACCGAATAATTTATTTTTTTCCTTCTGTGTCATTCCACACATTGACGGCAATATCTTCATCTCCGCAAAGCGCAACTTCTGTTCCTCTTTCTTCTTCGTCGTCCAACGTTCGCTCTATCCTATTGATATCATTCTAATTAGGTCAGAAATCTACATAGTATCGCTGTAAGCCTTTTGGCAACACGGTTTCGTTTTATGGCTCCCCGCATTTATTAATAATCTTTGATACGTGATAATTTTAGGAGTATTTTGGTTTCTTTATCCCCAAATTATCACGTAATCTTACGTGCATGCTTCATTAATTTTGTATTTTACTGTGCTATTGTGCTTTCGGAACTCTTTTATTTACAGTTTTGCATTGCATATTTTGTTGACATATTCGAGAGAAATATTAGTGAATTTAAAGATGTCACGACATAGGCAGACATCCCCACCACCTCCAAAAACTACGACGGTTGTTCTGCCGTCAACGCCGCTTACCACCTTTTCTGGTTTAGAAACAGAAGATCCCCAAAACTTCATTGTTTCGTTTGATAGCATATCAGAATTGCATAATTGGGATCATAATAAACTCCTTAGCGTTTTTCGATCGACACTCTACGGTCCCAGCAAATTCTGGTTTTTAGCGCACAACGATACATTCCAAAATAAAACGTGGGACGAAATAAAGACAGAATTCTTGAATGAGTTTGGTGCTAATAGGAATACAATTCCGCGTTGCCGTGCCTTCCGATCACGTGTAGAGAAACCAGTTGAACCTTTAACTCTCTTCTTATACGAGAAGAAATATTTGGCAGATTTCTTGAATAAGAATATGACAGAAAAAGAGTTTATTTTAGAGGTAGTCTCATCAAAGATGGCACAGTACATGCAACATTTTGCCCAACTACCCATTAATATGTTTGAGAAACTCATCGCATAGGCAGCCAAAGGCAAACGGCCGATGAACTAGGCTCACAACAGAAACTCAGACATGTTTTTTTCCTCCCCTTTCTACTACGACTCAGCATACTAGCGAAACATTGAAAGATATAGTTTCTCAAATACAGCAATTGCAGTTACAGTTTAATTGGCATCTTGAGTCGCAGGAACTTGTAAACTTTGTCACTAGTAAGGAAAATTCAAAGCCTGAATCTTCTTCTGCTTGAAAGTCTGATTTTTCCACTCAGCATAGCAATAGTTCTGCATCGCCTCAGGTCGCAAAACCTGCCCGTAAACGGTCACCCTCCCCACCCGTGCAGTTTCTACTTGTTGTAATTGTCGTTGCAAGAAGAACGATGTCTTCTCGAAGCAGCGAGGTGACAATTCAAACCGCTCCCAGAAAAAGAAAGGTGGAAAATGTAAAAAAAGGGAAATTAACAAAAATAATGAGTTTTCTTATCAAGCAATGGCGGTACAAACGACTTTTTGAACCCCCGCACCTCTATTTTTTGGCAAAATTTCCCTGCGGTATACCCTTTCGGTACGAATACCATCCCAGCACTTCCTTCACAAGGCTCATCTACTTCAGTTATGATTACTGAACAAAAAAACTTGTGAAGGGGGTCTTGAACCCTCACCCCCTCCGTCGTCTACTATAGTACACTCTACCTAGATTTCACAAGCCCCTCCGATCTCCGCCACTGTTTCTGTGTTACCCACTTCCCCTTCAGCCTCCTTCCCCTCCCTCCACTCAGCATCCTATCACTAACATTCCAGTTGACACTTCCTCCCCTCTCATAGCTCTTTTTGCAGCACACATAATATCACTCCTCCAGTGATGCGTGCTTTCGTTGAAACTCCCGTTAACCAAGCTTCTAAGAATGATAATGAAAACAAGGGAAACATTGTTTTACCTCTTATTCACAAAGGCGATTTAATGTTTGTTGAGGGCGATCTAGCTAAGAAACAAGCAATGTTCCTCCTGGATACGGGAGCTGAATCGAACACTATTAGTTGTTACAATTTGCCACCAGCTGCAAAACCGCTCTGATTGGCATATCTAATACTCCCATTCAGATTTCTCAAGCTTGTTTAATTCCGATAAAACTTAACATAAAATCTTTTACAGTTTTCTTTCGCTTGATACTTATTATGGTTTTTCCAGTTATACTATCGAATACTTTTTTTGAAACAACAGTTCTGCAAGTATAAATTATGAACGTAACACAGTTACGTTGCAGCATCACGGGTTTCCAACATAGTTCGGTGGCCATACAAACAAAATTCACTAGCTTACTTTCATTTTACCTAACGAACAATAGCTATTTCGTTTTGAGTACACAACGTAGGGTTGTAATCCCACCCCGAACGGCCATATTAATTCCTTTGACTTTACCGCTTAACATCACTACTGAAGAATTGTACATTCACTCTCCCGTTGAAAAGAATTTGCATAAATGTGTGATTGTATGTACTGTCGCAAAAACCTATCAGCTTTTTGTACCAGTGGTGAATGCATCATCAGTGACCCGTTATTTTTGAAAAAACATGGATATTGTTTTAGCTAAAGTGTTTGATGCACACAATGAAAAGCGTGTTCAGTTCAGTACAATTAGGAAATGTTACACAAAAACCCTAGAACAGGTCCGTAAATCTACGCCTGAGCGTTGGAACAAAATAACACATTTGGTGGAACCATCAAAATTTAATATTGATAGTACATTACCACTGCACTACCAAGAGCAGTTGCGAGCATTACTCACACGTTATGCGAATGCTTTCAAATGGCATCCAGATGATTTTACATCCATTACTGCATTTGAGGCGAGTCTCAATCTCAACTCTCGCGAGCCACTTCAGAGACCTCAATTTTCAATTCCCCACCGACTTAGACCCAAGGCTAAGGAACAGGTTCTTAAACTTTTGCATTAGGGTGTCATTGAGAAGTCTAACTCAGATGTTCGCAACAATGTTTTGATTGTACCAAAGCCTAATTCACAGGATACGAGATTGGTACTCGATTAGCGCAGTTTAAACATACAGTGCGATTTAATATCCGATGCAATCTCGTCGTTTCTGACACGATAGAGAAGCAAGCTGATGGTACGCTCTTTGTAACTTTATATTTACACCAGTTTAAACCAGCTCAAATTAACTGAAGAAGATCGCAAATTTACTGCGTTTTCAGTGCTAGACCACTGGCAATATCACCTGTCCGCAATACCAATGGGTCATAAAATTCGGCCATTAATGTGCAGCGCGTGATGCGTCAAATCTTCGAGGACATTTGCCCTAAATCTTTAGCATCCTATATTGATGATCTTTACTTGGGCTCATCAGATTTCGAGCATTTATTGCAGAACCTAGAAAAAGTGCTACAGGCAGAGCAGCAGTATTCGGCTCTTTTGAATTTAGACAAATCAGTTTTTGGTGCACAAGAAATCAAATGCCTTTGTTTCAAAATTAAGAACGGTCATATCCGCCCCGACGAGAAAGAGATAGAGGCGATCTTAAACATTCCAAAACCAAAGACAGTTAAACAGTTACGTAGTCGGTTGTCTTCAGTCAACTATTTTCGAAATCATTTCAAAAACATGGCTTCAAAACTTTCTCCATTATATGAGGGTTTGCGTGGAAAACCGAAGTCCTTAATTTGGAATGAAGCCCGCGAAGGAAGTTTCAACTCGATGAGAAAATAACTTACTTCCCCTCCTGTGTTACAAATTTATTCAGTAGAAAATACTGAGCATGCCATTGCTGTTGATGGTTGCCTACAGGGGGTAGGCGCATGTCTTTTACAGAGGAAGATAGATGAGAATGAGTAACATCCTGTAATGTATGCATCCCGGAATACTCCAGCGCCGGTGTATGAGCAAGAATATTTTGGCGTTTGTACATGAAAGAATTTTACCCTTATTTAGTTGGTAAAAAGTTTCCAATTTTTACTGATTCCACGGCCTTGACAAACTTAAAATCTTCTAATTGGCTTCCACCCAAGCCACAACATTGGAGAGCTATGTTTTGAATTCGATGTTCAGCATGTCAAAGGAATTCTTAATACCATCCCTGACCAGGTATCACGCAACCCCTTTCTCCGGACAGAAGAGACAGAACGAGATGCGAACGAAGAAATCCATGAATTTCAGTTGTTAGCCCTAGACAGAAACGATGATATCGCTGCCCTACAGCGAGGAGACGCGTATTTTTCAGTAATTTGCCGTGTGTTGTCAACAATACACCCACCCACAATACAAAAACTACACCACTAAATTAGAAATATCTAAGAGAGTACTATACAAAAAAGTAACAGTCATGCACGATAACAGTTCCTTGCTATGTGTTCCAGCAAAATTACGGGATGCTGTTTTTGATGAGATTTATGTGCATTGTCTAACACATCCAGGTTTTCGTAAGATGTAGAATATCCTGAAGGTCAAGTATTTCATCCCGCAAATGAAAAAAAAAATGGCTTTACCACCGTTAAAGCATTGCACTGAGTGTGCCATTTTTAAACGTCCCCAACCCACTACTGTCGACGCAGCTCAAAGACACCCGAATTATGATCTCCTTGAGGCGTGGTCGGTGGACCTATGTGAGAAATTGATTCCATCAGAATCTGACGGCTATCAGTATTATTACGTTACTGTGGAACATAGAACTAGTTTCTGTGTAGTACATACGATCATTACCCCCACTTCCGATGCATTCTTTTCTTTCCTTATGGAACAAATAACCATCTCATATCCTTGCCAAAACGTTTTTTTTTTTCACGGACCGCTAGTCTAGTCACACGTCCATTAAACCAAGAAGTTTTTAGAATCTTATGGAGTGCAAGTTCTCTATACTTTACCAGCAAACCATAAAACATTAGGGTTTTCTGAAAGCCACGTGATAACCACAGAAGACGCGATCCGTTTTCTAACGAAGGACGATCATAAGAAATGGCGAACATTTCATTAATATGGCAGTCGCCAGCGTGAACAAAACTCCCCTCACTTCCCTCGCTGTCTTTCCGTTTCAACTCCTGTATGGTGTTCAACCTGTTCTCACGGTGGACAGGGTACTCCAGGCCCCTGTGAATAACGAGGCTTTATTTATCGACTTACAACGTTGATAGACTTACGGGATTATGTTCTACATAAGAAAAAGAAAGTGTTCAGCGTCTTCGTGACACGAAACACGCTAAACGAACATCGACTGAGTTTGTTCCGCAGTTCAAGGTCATCGTTCGACGTTTGTACACCAAGCCACACGAAACGGGACCATTGAGAGCTTTATTTCAAGGACCGAACAAGTTTTGCCTAAACTGGATGAAAATTCGTACTTACTATCCATTAAAGGCAAGCCCAGTCCAGTAGCTAAAAATAATTTAAAGATCTATCTCCCAGAATAACGATCTGACCCCCATTTTGAGACTAAATAAACGCAGTATTTGCAATAACCAAGGCTCAAACTTCACTAAAAACCATAGCTTAGTTCATAGCGACAACGACTCCCATATAAGACCATTCCAGGATAGGTGCATAAATAAAGTTTAGTTAGACTAAATATAGCCAAAGGTGGTATCTGAAGAATCGTACATCCTATGCAGGTATCGGAGCTGTGTGTTCGTTTGGAGCTTTGTGCTTATATTAAGGTGAGATGTGTGCTAAGTGGAAGCTCAGCAGGAGCTTTTAGGGGAGCTGTGCTCAGTTGGTGCTCAAGAGGAGCTTTTAAAGGAGCTGTGTGCTCAGTTGGGGCTCAGGAGTAGCTTTGAGAGGAACGATGTGCTCAATAGCAACTGTGTGCTCAGTTGGTGCCTTGTGCTCAGATTAAAGTGAGATTGGCGCTCAGGAGGAGCTCAGTGCTCAAAAACATTAGGATGTCGAGATGCTTCAGAACAGGAAAGCTATGTCAGTGAGTAGGTTGCCGATCATAAAGGTTCAACGAGAAGTGCAGAAAGGCTATTTACGAAGACCCGAGGAAAATGTTGGGAGTTAAAATGTTTGCGGAGACCCGGGGAAGATGTTGGGAAATAAGTGCTGCAGTAAGTACACACATGTCAAAGTGACAATGTTTGAAGAAGATAAAAATGAGGCTGTATTATGTGGATTGTTTAAATTCAGATTATATAGTTTTAGCTGAGGTGTACTCAGTATATGTTCATGGTTCTGTATTTTATAAATATGTTTTTGTTTTATCAGCTTTTAATTAATTATAGATTGTAACAAAGTATACATCCATATTTACTATTTGGTAATGATACGTTTTAGTGGGAAGTTATATATACAGCAAAATTTATGTCGTTAGGCCTAACTTCTAAGCCTAACATTATAAGAGAACGTTGCGGCTAAAGTGTATAAAGCAGCACTCACCATAAACAATTTTAACAGGTATAACACTAAATAGATGCAGTATTTGCAATAACCAAGGCTGAAACTTCACCAAAAACCATAGCTTAGTTCATAGCGACCAACGTACGTTTCTTGCTAATTTCCTGCTATAAGTTTTTCCTTCGATTTTTCTCTTTGTTTTTCACGGATCCTTGCAAATCGTTCTGTTCTGTTTCAAGCACCTTCCCCCTACTTCATTAATTCTGTATTATTTTCCTCCTTGTTTCATTCCACCATTTGTTCATAAGAATTTAATATTGAATTGTTTAAGGAACCTTTGGAGTAGTTGTAAAGCTATGCGCAATACATTTCGATATTGCACAACCACAAGACATTAAAGGAAAGAACTTCGTACATCTCCCCCCCCCCAAAAAAAAATTGAAGGTACTAACATACGGTAAATCCTCTTGTGCTCTTCAAACTTTTCCCTTTTTCTCCATTTTTTTAGGTTTTTATACGAAGGTTCACAACTCCTAACAAATAATTAAGTTGTAACACTTGTCACGTTAAAACGTACCATAACAGGATTTAAAGGTATTATAGCACTTTATTTTCGCGAAAGTGTATTACTTATACATACGCATTTATCACACGATAGGAACCAAGTTCACTAATTAGCCGTGACTACAAATGTAACCTACGTGTGTCGAACTCATACTTTCACTTTGAGTGTTACCAGTTTACCTTTTTTCCCTAGTACTGTATAATAATTTTCTTAACCGTCAACCACGTTCGGTATGCAAACTCATTTCTGTTGCCATAGTTTCGGTGAAATTACACGAAATGATATTTGTTTCCAAAATTTTATGCAGGTTTCTTTCCAACTTTGTTTTAACGACCTCCCGCAACACAAACAATATACTGCCAACCCTGTTTTGACATATTTTCTTTGTGACATGTGGAATTAACCAGGAAGTCAAAGTGTACTGACCTTCCTCGGCATATCGATACGTGAGAATCATGACAAAAATATAGAACAACACGTTTTTCTGAGGTAGTGTCTGGCCACTACGATGTACTTACAAAATAGCGTGATCTCTCTCTGCCCTCTCTTTGGTTTCATTCATAAGAGTAGGTCCGAGAAATAACAATATATTACCAACAGTTAATCCTTCGTATTAGGTTCAAATCCTGAAGACATTTTCCCATGTCTCTTTTAGGACTTCCAGTCATCACTCGTTTGCAACCAAGTCGATCCCCACCATGCAGTTGACAGGCATCCTAGTCATTACACTAATCAATACTGTCGTCGCTGGAGCCTTCATTCTACTCATCGTTTGTTTTTATTTTTGCACGAAAAACAGTAGCCCTTTTTCAAAATTTTACAGGCGTAACATCACGTCCCACTATAGAGCCACCCCACGACAACCAACCCATGATACGGAGCTTGACCATCTGTTTGATGCTTTAAACCACCCGAACCAAATCAATGACCACCCCCCACCCCGTACCCTTGCCAACACCGGCGTTTTCATCCCTTCCCCCTCCCTCCGTGGTGACATATCCTTTCTTGCATCCCATCCTTCCATTGATAGACAACGCGCGAAAAGGAACGTTACGTTTTCCCAGGCAGAGATATTTGTCAATACCCATGTGAATCTTTCCCTCACTCCCATGGAAATACTCCAAGTGGAGTATCCCGTTGGAGATTTGGGATATATTTCCCCCGCGTAAGCAAACGACTTTACAACCTATTCGCTTTTTTTTCTTGTTTTCTCAATTTTTGGTTTTGGGAATTTTGTATGTCGTTTAACGTGTGCTCTTTTCCCCACTCCATAGCTAGCATGTTAGTAGTAGATTACTTTTCTTTAAGGTATTATGGAGTTTACTCAAGTCAATAGCACTATTACATCCATTAGCATGAAATCAGGATAAGAACGTCGACAGCTAGAATGTGGTTTTCTTGCTCACAAAACGCATGGAACACCTTATAGTGTTAAACTGTGTTTCTTTTTCAAGTGGTGTTTCGCCCAGACGAATTCAGGTCTTACGTCAGTGTCCGCCCAACCAACTGTGGACACTTGTTTTGACATGCTGTGTTTTTTCCTTTTTTCTTCAACAAGGCTTCCTGATACCGGCGACGAGAGGCAAGATAATTGAAGTTGCCGATCCCGCACTTCCCTTGATTGTGGACATTCAGTGGCAACTTGTGCAGACACTGAATTTAGTTTTTTTTGTCTCAATTTTGATTGCATATGAACCAGAAATGAAGTTTGATCTTTGGATTTTAACAATAGTCTCCAATGCAACAACAATTTATTTTTTTTTCAATTACATTGTATATTCACATGTATATCATCTCATTCTCCATGCCTTTTTTTTACATGAAAGATCATGTCCTTTTTCCTTCCTTTTTTCTCAAGCCTCATGTCATATGTAATGAGAAATCCTGATTTTCTAAGGTTTGCTTGCTCACTGCTGCTCTTTCACGTCATACTCTGTCGTCCATTCCGTGCATAATTTCCCCGCCAAGGTATAACTTCGTTCATACAGGTGATTAACCAGGTCTTCTTGCCTCAGATTCGAATGGGCGAATTATGCAGGACGAATGGCGCATACTTCGATGGCGCTCGCATCGTGTCTTGGTCGGAGGAACATAGCGAACATGCAGCCAGAATAGGCTAAATTATAAGTTTATTTTTTTAAAAAAATTATTATTAAGAAATTATTATTTCTTGGTTTTAGCAGTAAAGATCCAGACAAGCTTTGTAACTCTAGGATAGACTCTTAGTCAAGGAAAACAACGAACCTAATTCCAGAAACAAGCACACGGATGTCACAGTAACACACTTTTACCAACTTAAAATTAAAATCCATATGAGTAAACAAGGATGCTTATCCGTATAAAAGCAAAATTTTAGAACATTTACTCGTCCAGTTCATAACTATTAATTAGAGTGTTTACGTCGCCACTCCGAGCGTCGCTCAAGAAGACCCGACGAATTTACTTGGATAATGTAAGAGCCAGCACCTATAGTCCAAGAAGCTGAGTCGGCGTACGTCCGAGTCTCCAAAAACGTCACCGCATAAGACGACCTCCAGGGAGGACTTCGAGCTCAAGAGTCTAGTTCCATAGAGGGAGACGACAGCCAGTTCGAACCCAGGACCACGACATCCCGTGCCGAGCAGCGAGACCCTGCGAGTCTGCAAGGCGAGACCTAAGGAAGAAGAGGAAGATTCTTCAGGCGGGTTCGAAGCTAGGACTTTCACCTCAAACACAAGTGCTTAAGTGTATCTTAAAATTATACAGCCAAAAGTATCAGCAGCCAGCCCAGTACCTTTGGGCATCAAGAAGATCAGACGTGAGTAAGCAAAACCGTATTTTGATTCGTTCTCGGGATTTTAAGGACTTTTGGTCAGTAGAATGTTCTTCCTCAACTGAGTTGCCTGAAGAATTTGCACGTGTTGGCTGGAGCCATTGTTGTTTCGAAGTATCTCTGAAAGCTGCATTCTCATGTTTTCGGCTACATAAAATTGTTTCCTTGGAAATAGGCAGTGGTAGTAGAGATCGAGAGTCGGTAGAGTGCAGACGAGAGGCACGACAAATTAGTAAACGTAGAAAGCCGTGAATCGTGACTAGACGAATATATCAATTTTTCGATACAGTACTACCTACGAAATAAAGAGACGGAATAATTCACTTAAGTCTTAAAAGTGTTCAGAAATTTCGTGAACGATTCTTGCTACCAAGTGTTTCGATTACCAAGTTTGATACTTCCAAGAACATTTTACAACACCCGGAACGGGGCTACAGATAGGGACTCTTATCAACATGGATCTAGCAGTACTCAAGGTATGGCATTCTCTTTGGGCAGATTTCCTTTATTTTATCCTACACAATTTTTCAGACATTTAAACACGTCCAATTTAAGAACACAAAACTCTATGTCCAATAAATTGATCTGAAATGATCACAAAGCTTCTTTCTAAATTAAACATCAACCTCATTGATCACTGCTCGAATTAGTTTTGTACACAATTTTGCCTACCTTTTAGGGGCATGCTCATAAGAGGAATTTCAGATATTTCCCTAAGATTGGTCTGGTCCTCTCCTTTTAGCTACAATCCCCACATTCATTTGCACTAGAGTGGACCGGGCTAACATAATTATATTACCAATGTGAATATGGTTATATTACAGTGTACAAACATAAACAAATGTATGTAGGAGAGGAAGTAAAAGAATGTCACTTAACACGAAAGACAGAGACCAAGAAACTACTCTTCCAAATACTGATAAGATAATAGAGAACCAGTTTACAGAAATAGAAAACACATGTTTCTTTTCTCGCGTGTATCATTTTGTTTTCGCGAGTTCTCTGCTTATTCATCGGGCTACAGAAGTGTAATGCAAAATACTCAATTGTTTCTTGCGCATTCCTTTACTACCCTTTGTTGCTACATATCAGACTTCTCTATTGCACATTTTCGGCACATGTAGTTCCAATAGTGTGCAACACTGTACCACTACACTTCATTGTTGTGTTTAGTGATAATAGTGCATTTTAAGTGTGTGCACACTTGTATATGCTGCTATTTCAAATAAAATAATTTTATGCTGAGTTGGCAACACTGCTTCACCTATGGCAACACTGTTTATGATTTTCGATAGGGCATTTTGTTCTCATTATATTGTGTAATTTTGTTTTGATTGGTTTAACGGTTTCACAAAATATTTACTTTAAACGTACATAATTGCATGATTTTTTTTTTTTTTTTTGGTGATTCAAATTTTTTAAGCCCCCTAGCTCGCATCCTTCTGGTCCATAACACCTTAAATTTTGCTAATGTTCATTTCTAATGATGCTCTATCAGATGTGCTATGTGGCAATAAGATTTTAGCGACAACTTGTGGGACCCTACCGTGTTAGTAAGATAGTTCCAATAAAAGGAAGAAACATTTGACTATACACATTTGTATGTTAGAAGCCTTGCTAATCAATATTCCTCGAACGATGGAACAAATGACTGTTCTATAGTAAATTTTCTTATGCGCACTAACTTCATTAAATGTAGCCACCTCCTTAAAATTCATCTAAGCTTATAAATTACCCGTAACAGTTTAATAGATTTTTAGATGAATATTTTCAGTCTGATGGTTTACTACTAATAAATGATTATAATGAACGAATTCGGTTCCCACAGAACAATCAACTAAGATTTTATTCCATCAAAATATTGCCGTAGTTATGCTAAAACAGAGTAGATTCAGTGAAGTTTACTATTGGTCAATATTTGAAACAGAACACGATATGGGTCAATATAGGAAACCCAAGTGCGTAAAGTTGAAGCACTACACAATGAAGTTAACAAATATCAACCATAGGCGACATTATTCACTTAGGCAGAAAAACACCAATATACATCGTCAACAAATTTTTATATGTTACGATGAGAGCACCGAAGCTTATTATTTCAAGAACAGAGTTTACCTCTCTTGTTCTATACTTACTCCCTTTTTTAGGGATTCTGGAGCGAGGAATCCTGCGACCTTTTCAGGGGTGTAGCCAGCAGGTTTATCTCGGAGGAGTCCGTTTTTTCGAGGGGGACAGCTACAGTGTACACAGGCAAAAACGTTGTGTTACCGTTAGTGATTTTGATGCCTGAAAAAACCGGAAAGTTTTAGGTTCGGTCCGGAGAACTAAAAACACTGTTTCTTAATTGTTTTTATCCATAAATATTATGGACCAAGTAATTTTTCCTATCCTCAACCAAGGGCTACTACCAGAGAAAAAAACATTATACCTTTGCCCACTGTATACACACGAGCAAAAGTGCATTCACACTTTCAACTTTCATTTCCTGCAACGTTAGACAACGAACAATACCGTTAAGGTTGGTTAGATCAGTACTCCATAAGACGTTCTACAAGTGTTCTAGTTTCCTTGACAAATGTCAGTGTAGCAAACAGCAAAAATTATACATGCCTCTGAACGAATAAAAAGTCGAATAGAAGACATAGTTTAATATCTACAGAGCAATTGATAAGAGGAAGTTACAAACAAGCCGTATTCAACCTTATACATCCAAGTAGAAATCAATGGTGGCCAAACATTCATTTTATTTAACAAGTTACAGTGTTTTTTAAACATTTCTGAATATGTTACGTTATTTATTTCAACGTTACCTTTACTTTTCTTAGTTATCAGTTTTAATATCTCTATTAAAATTTTATGAAGAAAATTATCAGGCCCTGCTTCTGATTTGACTCCCATTTTTGTTTGGCGGGAATACTTTTTATTACCAAAACCATTGTAGGATTTTATTTTTATACAAACTGTATTGTTATTATTATTATTATTATTATTATTATTACTATTCATTTACACATTAAAGCTAACAAGAATATTTTCCGATGTAATATTATTCGTTTCCAGTGTGTTCGGAAAATGAAAAGAAGGAATAGGAAAAAGAAATGATGGCAATCTAAAGAAGTAAAAAGAAGATGTTTAGTGTATGTCAGTTCAATTTGCAAAAACCATTGCATCAATTGGAAACATGTCATATGTTTCAGATATAACAGAAAGTCATATTTTGTGTGCACAACATTAGTGTGTGTAATTTAATCTCCAATAAGCATGTTTTAGTTAGAAATATTTACCATATCCAAGGAATGCGAGTTGTCTCTTGTAATAAGCTGTAATATATCATTATTTATTCCTTGCTATATTCTAAGTAATCGAGAACTGGAATTTCGTAAAAAAGAATAGACAAACGTGAACTAAAATATAATCAAATATGAATATCGGTGAATGATTCTGATAATATTTATATTAGATATATATCCACTCTCTCTTTCTGTCGATTAAAATTAATATGTGCATGATTCTTGCATCTCATCTTTAGATGGATAACTTTTAGGAAAGGGAAGTGATCATACAGTTTGCAAGAACAAGTTAAAAGAATTATATTGATTTACAGTGCATTTGAACTCACGACTCCAGACCACTGTCTATAACACATCGACTATTTTTCACCACTGACGAAATCTTCTCACTTTAGCGTTATGTTCATCAAATGATAGGCGGTGATAGAAGGAACGGTAAAATATGTTAAATTTAAAAGAAAAAAATCAAAACCAGTGCCTTTTGCGTTAATATAATACATTACTATCTGCCACAGATTTTTATCGTGGATCTACAATGTTTAACCCTTCCAGGAATCAGCGGCGCAAATCTGTTTTCAACATTGGAGGACGGCTAAGACCCTTCCCATAATCACTTTTAAGCGATTTCTAAAATATTTATGAAGTTGAAAAATAATGTTGTCTATTATAAAGGAAACAAATTGTCTTCAACGCTGGGAGGCGGGCAGATTTGATGGTTATATTTGTGGGTCATCAGTTTCGTCTCACATTCCTTTGTGGCAATCGGTCAAAAATCACATTTCTTTCCAAAACACATTTCAGATTAAATTATTGGAGGGATAGTACACTCAGTTACAACATTGGGGCCGACATATCCCCCTTATTCCCGGGATTTGTGCCAGTGCCTAGAATCGGTGTTATGAATCTTGGCGAATATAATGGCAACTGCTTTGGAACCAAAAGCAGGATATGAGGATTAAATCTGATATTTTGGTGTGGAGAAGAAGCAAAATTGTGAACCAAAGTTTTAGGAATAACTCAAATTATTAATATAAACTGAGCCAAAGATTATTGATATATACCATCATAAAAGATATATGAAATACCTTTTGAAACGAAGAAAAATAACGTGTAGAAGTTTGTAAGTGGAGACAAAGAAACCTGACCTGAACACTAAAGACGAATCACTTACCCCATAGTGATCGTGGTTACGCCGCTGATTCCAGGAAGGATTAAACGTTCTAGACCCGCGACAAAAATCTTTGTGACAGATAGTAACGTAGCCTACTAAATTACAACGAAATACGGTTCTTTTAGATTTTTCATTTTAATTCAAAATTATTTTCCCTTTCCTTCTCTCTCTGCCTATCATTTGATGAACATAAAGCTCATGTTAGGAGACTTCGGCAGTATTGAAGGAATAGTTGAGGTGTTATAGGCAGTTTTTTTTTTCAGAAATTCTGGAGTCGCGAGTTAAAATCCACTGTACCTCATATTGTACTTTTAATTTGTTCTTTCAAATTGCATGATGACTTCTCTTTGCTCAAAGCTCTCCATCTAGAAATGAGATGCAAGAATCGTGTCCTTATTAGCCAAGAGAAAGAGAGAGTGGATGGATCTCTTACTGAAATACTATCAGAAACATTCATCGATATTATATTTGATTATGTTTAGTTCATATTTGTTTATTCTTCTTTGTAAAATTAAAGTTCTCTATTACATAGAATATAGCAAGGAATAATGAATGATATATTACGGCATATTACAAGAGTGATCTCGCACCCAGACAGCAATTTATATTTCCTACAAAGTTGCACCAAAATTGCAGTTGCACGTCAATTGACCTGTCGCAACCTCTACCATGCAAGCCAATTTGACTGCTGCAAACTTGAGGCAAGATAGGTAGTGACATCAGGACAAGGATTGACGCAACTTGTATTCTTAAATGAAACACAAGTGAACGTATCTCAAACGCAAGCCAAGTCTAGGCGAAACTCATCAATGGCAAGTGTAATTGAGCTAAATGCATGCGAAAGACAGTCAAAAGTAGCTATATTCAAGCTTACGGCAAGCAAAGTTAGCTGAAAACACATAACAGTAAGAAATCCGTACATAACGATCGTCTGACTAAATCCATGCCACAATACTTGAGCGCATCAAAAACATAAACATAAAAACATCTATGAGATATAAATTTTCCCTTAGAGTGTCCAATTATTGAAGCAAAGCCACAGCCTTGATAACAGCCACGACTCCGCTCTAGTTCTTAAAAAATCAAAATAATCATAATCATAATGATTTGTTGTGATAAGCAACGGTCACTGTCATGGTAATGTAACTTTGTATAGATTATCGGGCCGGAGCCCCTGACTCCATGAGTGAGATGGCGTGAAGAATACATGCATATCTACATGTGGTTTGTTGGATAATACTATTTTGTTATGTATGGGAATCTACATCTGCAACTGTCCCGGAGTAGGTGATTATGACTTCATTGCGAGTTCTAGAAATATGTTAAATAAGTGATGGACTTTCCAGAGAGCGCATTCGGTGCCGTTGTTAGCTATAGCTGAATTGATATGTCTAGGTTAAGTACGCCAGAATATATTGTGAGTATACCCTAAAACTTCTCGAACAGTGGGAAGCTCTAAATCTTCCAGAATCTGTCTGTTTCGTATATATCTGTCGTGACAGTGATTATACGACCAACTTGAGTTTGTACAGTTTCGAATATTCGTATGTGACTGTGTGAAGCATGTTGCCAGGGGCATGCATAAAAAATTGTAGACAGGACTATCATTTTAAATGTGTGAACTCGGACCTCATGAGAAAGAGAGCTGCAGCGAAAGAAGAAATATAACGCTGAGATTTTTCCTAATACTCTTTACTTTGGCTCTCATGTGTGCGGCGAACGTTAGACCACGATCTAAAGTCACACCCATGTACTTGGCGTGCATAGCATGAGGATTGCGAGCTTTCTTATAGGTTAAGTTTCGAGAAGCGCGAATGCGTTTTCGAGTGTTGATGACAGTACATTTTTGTCTGCATTTATTTTAATCCTCCAACGCCTTGCCCATTCCTGGAAACAGTTTTGTTGACGTTGCATGTAGATGTAACATTGTGCAATTGAGCTACTTGTCGTGAGACAATCAGTATCTTTAGAGTACGCTGCGAAAAAGTAATGTGGTAAAGCAATGCGGCGTTGCTTATTACCAATATCCAATATCTTGCTATATTAGCCGCGAATACTTGAAATTTTGTGACTTTTTAAATAAAAACACACAAAAATCTTTAAACTTTAAACACGGCTTTCAGGTAAAGTTTATACTGTAAGTTGAGGTTCATATTAAAATAATTGCAACTGTTCTGTATTCTTTCGCCAAACAAATGGGCTCAAATCTGCTGCCATCTACGTTCACACTTATGCTTTATAAATAAATACTACAATTCGTTATGTCGCATGTTTAACGAAATATGAGGACATAGAGGGACATTTTAGTATTGCGACTAGAGGGCAGGATTTTTTTTTTTAAAAAAACTTAATTTTGTCCTTTATTCAAGGTAAATGTTAGAAAAATGCTAACATTGCATTGGAGCTGAAAGTTAAGGTGTCAGCGCCACGTGGTTTTCGCGAAGAACTGAAAATCGAATGCGCGCAGACTTTTTACTTCAATTTAAAGAAAGATATCTCGCAAGTGAAGCTTGCGCTAAGCAAAAATAAAATTTTGTATATAAGTCAAAGCGAAATAAAATCAAATAAAAGCGACAGACAAGCTTGCGACAAGCAATCATGCTGTTTACCTATTCTTTTGATATCGTATATGTTTCTAATAAAAACATGCTTGTAATATTAACTAAGGATTAAATTACTCAAATTCATGTTATGCGCCCACAAAATATGACTATTCGTCACATTTGAAAGATATGGCATATTTTCAAATCACGCAATGTTTTTTTGCAAATTGAACTGATACGCACTGCTCATCTTGGTTTTCCTTTCTTAGATTGCCTTTCTTTCCTTTCCTTTTCTATTTGCATTTTCCGAACACGCTAGAAATCAAAAATATAAGCTTTCTTACACAGAATATATTTACATAAAACTGACTTTCTTTGAAAGTTCATTTAATTTCTTGAAGATTCCCTGAGAAAAGTATATTTTTTTATTATTCGTGACTAATGCCATAATTATTTTAATTATTGCTATATCTCAGTTCTTCTTTTACTTGGTCAACAAGGGTTCGCAAGTGTCAATTTTCCCAGAAATCTGACGCAATATATCCGAAAAGCAAATAATAATAATAATAATAATAATAATAATAATAATAATAATAATAATAATAATAATAATAATAAAAAGAGAGTGAAATCTAAACTAAAAATCTGAATAAAAGCGTTGTTTTTACCACATTTTTCATCTGACATTTTTTAAAACTAGTTGCAAGATATAAAAATATAAAGCACTTAGAAATCAGAAAATAACATTGTTTTATGGCCGTATTTACAGTACATTTTTAAAACGTTTGTCTTGAAACTATCAAATATAAATCACAGTAAATTGTGTAATCAGCAGTCACAAGAAAGTGTTTTACAAACTTCATTTGTTTATTAAGTGGTTTATGTTGACACAATATTCTAAAGAAAAAATACACACACAGATGCACAAATTATAAATGGTGAAGAATAATTTAGTTCCATTGTCTAAACCTTTTCCATAAAATTTGGATGTAATTGAAACTGAACTGAACTAGCTTTTTTTGCCACTCGGGTTGAAGCAGATGCACTTTATTGATTTTTCACAGAACAGTTTCGAAAATTTGTCATTGGAGATATTTCGCAATATGTCACTGCCAATCTCATACAAATTTACATCCTCACGTTATCTTACGATTATGTTCGTAAAGCTGGTCATTTGGGGGTCCAGTAAATCATTTTTTGGGCCTGGTCCCGATGCCCCCCGTGCGTCACCCCTGGACCTCTTAGACTTCCTCCATATTATTTAGTTCGGCGGTGTAAGACAAAGTAACAAAAAGGCATCCTAGAATCAGTGAATAGAGATGCGTCTTTTGCTTGCCTTTGAAAACGACCAACCCACTCTCTTCACATACTATTAACAAAAATAACAAACGTCATTAGGATATTTTCTTAGTTTGCGTTGACGCAGACCTTATGGTGAGCGTACGGAATTAGATTCACTAACAAATATACAAAGTTCGATTGTTGTTGAATTAATTATAATGATATTAATAGATAAACAAAAGAGTAAAATGGAAGAATACCATATAACTCTATATGTTTACTACTCAACCAATCACAATTTTGTTATATTTTAATGAAGGTAAACTAAAGTACAATATGCACTATTCAATCCTAAACCAATGATAGCTACTTTAAGGATAAACCAACTTTAAAAAATTAAGTCTACATGCGTAGAAGATAATAGATTTATGTAAGAGAAAAGAACCCCTTACAGTACAAGACTTAGATAATACCTTTTAAACGATTAATTTTACGAGACTTGGTCAACAAGGTTTCGCCAGTTTCAATTTTCCCAGAGATCTGGCGCTATCTATCCAAAAAGAATTCCAGGCAGAATTTATACATTCGACCAAAACATGGCACTGATTTCTACATTGAGTGTTATCAACTTATGAACTTACACCCGCATTATAAATGAAATGAAATCTTTGAGTTTTACGTCCCACGATTATGTCGGTTAGGCTAAAGGAGCCGGTGATGATGAGAAATGAATGAACTGGTGGTTTGAAGAAAGTGGGAGGAAACGAGAGAACCCCAAGAAAACCCACGCACACGGTGTTTGCCCACCACAAAGATCACTGGCGGGAGCAGGTTTTCAACCCGGAGCACCAAGCACCAGATATGAACACCCGTATTATATTCAGTGAATTATTGTTTTCCAAAATTTAAAACTTATAACAATGATAGATATTGTTAGTTTACAATTGAGACAACGATGAATGACATTTACTTTGCAAAAGACTATTACAGACAGATATATATAGGAAATTTTATAACCTTGCACAGCTGTATTAACACGAGTAAGGAAATGAGTAAATAATGTCAAAAATATAAACTTGATATTCGAAGCCCTCTAACATTCTCGGTAGTTGTGGGTGATTCAGTTTCAACTGCAAGCAGTATATATTTTATGAAAAAATCTAAACTATTAGTTGTAAGTGAATTTAGTGTTCTATCAAATGAGTAAATTACCAATTTGGAACTTGGCGAAAATTACCTTGTAATCTACTGTATTATAATTTTCATTATTTGCCTTTAGGACATTAGGAAAGGTATCAGCTGATAAACTTAAATCTCTAAGCAAGTTCATTGAAGCAGTGGCGGACCTCAATACATCAAATGTGATACAAATGAGCAAGTACAAGACATATGAAGTTAATAATATAAATTCATCTTTGAGTGATATTCAGAAAGAAGTGAGTATAAGTTGTCTTCTAGTACACTGTACCGGTAACATCAATTTCTCTTTCCTTCTAAAACGATTGAAGTCAGAAATATTAAATAATTTCATGCCTGGGTTTTAAAGTTACTAGGCACTTTCTGTTTATCTTTTAACATAATTTCCTGCTTAACTTTTATTTGACTCAAAAACACTAATATGAATGAGTGAAAACTGTAATGGTACAAGTGCGAAAATTGTGTTTCTTAGAAAAACAAATTTAAAGTTGTATGATAAAATGTCATTCTTAAGAAATGCGTGATTATAAACAACTATATATTTTCTTACAATTATCGTTATTTTGTTCAGAGCTCTTTATTATTGAATAATTTTGCAATCAGTTGTGATTTATGGACTTATCTTAAATATTAAAGAAAATGTTATTTATACTACTTACAGCGTTGTAGTTTTCAGTCATCCGTATATCTTAAACCATCTCTGTTCTTTGAAAGAGATGTGGGGCTCGATAAAATATTATCTTTGTTGATCGCAACGTAATAGTTGCGATTAGTTTGCTACAAACGACTCTAATCATAATTTGCGCCGCGACTAATATCGGCATATTTAATTACTCGCAAAGTAAATTCTCGAAGCGAGTGCAAAATTTTGCGTTTAACTCCAAATGACAAGTTCAGTTGACCAGATATTTAATCGGCTCCGTGGATGGAAATTTTTGAACCCGAGCATAAACTATTACGTGAGAGAGAAGCCTTGTAACAAACTGTCCTAAAGAATTTATGTTTATTAGTGATTTTCGATACACGACCTAGACACTTGATGCCCTTACCGCCAAATGTAAGTTTTTTCACTTTAGGTGATATAGATACTCACATCCATACACAAATATTACATTACAATATCTCACACAGTCAGAACACGAGAGGTTCAATATAGAGCGTCGTCACTATCAGACGAAACCCAAGCTTCCTGCGTCGCTAGGGTACGATGCCGAAAAACTAGCTGGTAGGAAGACCGACTACCGAGCATCGAGATTCCCAATCCTCGAGCTACATAATAGGGGGTACCAACACAAAATGTAGAAAAAAGGTTTATGAGATCATTACACTGGCGTTTGCCGTCCTTCGATCCGTCGGAGCATAACTTCTTCCTGTTAAAGATACACACCTTTCTGCAATAATACATGCTAATCTTCACTCCTGTAATCTAAGGTAGAATATTTCGGTAGCAAAAGAGAAGAATGTAATAGCGTTCTTCATCTTCACCACAATTTATTAAAACTGATCTAAATATACAAAACAAGTAAATGAATCAATGATCAATCAATCAAGTATTAAATCAATGATTGAGTGGGAACTAGTAACATCAATGAAGAAAACCATGTTTTATATTACTATTACTTAATTAGAGTCATTGTCATTACATTGATACGATTCAATACAAGAAATACTCTAATGTATAAAGGTAACCAAGAAAGCTGTTTTTTTGCTTTTTGTGTATGTCTGTATTCCATTGGACCTCATACCGAATAGAAATAAGACGAAGGTCAGTTATTGGTGTAGGTTTGAGTTACATCATAAATTTGCGTAAGGACAGAGTGAACATGGAACCTGTACAGAGCGTCATAAGGGCATGTATGCTGTACAAATTAAAACTGGGATCAAACGCCGATGCAGTGAGGTGGAAGATATGACAGGCCTTTGGTGAGGGTAGCGTGACTACGCGGAAAGCTCGAAGACGCACCACGTGACGGAAGACCAACACATGAACAAAATGAAGAACTTCAGGTAGCAATAGAGATGAAGAGTGACCAGACATTTGAGAAACTGGAATTAAAATTCAGGGCGAGTGAAGAAATCATTCGGCAACACCTTCATCAACTTGGAAAGCGCAAGAAGTTGGGTCGATTTGTCCCACATGATTTGATTCAGGCAACGCGAGCAGACACCAGTGGTTTTTGCTGTCTCGTTTGAGGAAGTAGCCATTTCCGGACAGGTTGTTGACATGTGATTAGAATTGGCTCCTGTATGAAGCTCCACGGCGTCGTCATGATTGGTTGACATCCCGTGAACCGGTTCCAAGACAGCCAAAACTAGTACTGCAACAGAAGATGGTCCTCCTGTATGTTTGAATCACTGCTCGTGGCATTGTGCGTCGGGAACAGCTATCAGCTGGTCAGAGCATCAATGGAACTGTGTACTGTCAGCAGTTGAGCTGTCTCAAGAAAAGCTTAAAACATTTTTGAATCGGAAGAAAGTCCTACTGTTACAGGACAACAATACGCTGCACGTCGGTAGGGTGACCGGGACACCATTCTACGCCTTGGATGGGAAACATTATTGCTTCCGCAGTACTTCACCTGAGAGAACGCCAGTTTAAATACCTGATAGAGGTGCAAAATGCACTTGATAACTTTTTCGCTTCACGGCTTACCATGTTCTACCGTGATAGAATCTATGGCCTGCGAGAACGTTGGCTGAAGAATGTCGATACTGATGGTGACTATTTTTGATCTTCGAGGTACGTCTTAGGTGGCATCTCGATGTTCGAAGATGGTGGGTGAAAAAGGGACAGATCTTTTTTGGTTATCATTATGCTTAACCGAAATCTAGACGGAAGTCAACAGTTGTTAATTCCAGAATTTAATCACTTTTATAAGTTTGAACTATAACAATGATGTACAGAATAATCGAAGTGACAATCCAGGAGACATAACATGCTCAACAGTTAGTTTCACAACAATCAATCAAAATTATAAGAATTAATTATTTTTGTGATATAATTTAATAATGGCCATTGCAGTAAGTCAAATACACACTTATATCAGGACATAAAAGTGTTTTATAAGAAGTTATATTGCAGACCACCCCTCGATCTAGCTAAATTCCAGGGCCAACCAACACCCGGTGTCGTTGGAAGTTCAAGTCCGTATATGTATAAATATGGAATTTTAAAAAAGTAATTATCCAAAACAATTCCATAAACATTATTACATATCTAATTTTTAGATTATAGGTCTGAACTACACTTCAATACGAACAGAATATCATAGCTATCCCAAGCTAAGAAATCACTTACAGTAAAGCCAATTCAAATAGCATTCTGAAAAAAGAAATTAATAGAGTATGTAAGACTTCCATCTTTTTTCTAAATCACGATATGCCATAATGTCATGAAATAACTACCGTATTTATTTTAAACTGGACTGATTTGTCACAAAACTTTAATTCTAAAAGAGTTCAATTTCTAGTTTAATCAGAGTTGTTTCCTCCATTGGTCCAGATACATGGTGAAAATCTTAAATAATCACTAATTTCTTTTAAAATATGAAAATTTGATTAAATTTTAGCAAGTTGTTCTGTAGTTAATTTAAAAGTTCGAGAAAATATTAAAGCTCACTTTCACTTTGTAACAGGGTAAATACATCACCGAGCAATTCTGCATTTCTACAAAATAATTTCTTCATACTCTAGAAACGAGTCTGAATTTGTAATAAGTCAGCACTAAATATAGAGTGCTATTTGTAATAAATCAGCAGTAAATATATAGTATTGAGTTCAAATTAAATCTTATAATACCATATTTGAGTATAGCAGCAAGACAAATGCTATTTTACGAATTTCAAGACAGAGAGATTTGGTGTGCATCAGAAAATCATCTTAATAATAGTTTACTTATGACAAATCTGACTGGAGAAGCCACTTTTACAAGGTATAATTGCAAAGTTTTTATTCGGGATTCGTGTGAAAGTGATTCAAATGTAAAGTTCCACACGGCCCAATGCGTGCTGTGTTAATTTTAGCATCATACCGCTAATTTCCATATTTATGAGCCTTCATATATTGGTAACACAATTATAAACCACTATAACGCACGAACACGAAATTACTTTCAGTTTCTTTAGACGTTACTGAACATTAATATGGGTATATGAAAAACAAAGTGAACAAATACTACTTCTCTGACAAATGTTACACACCCGGTCGCCATATTGGATTCAACTTTCAGTTTCGATGTTTCTTTGATGTTTTTTCCAAGGGTTTTATCTTGGATTTAAAAGTCATGTAGAATGTCATTTTTTTCCAAGCGACTCTAAAGCTATGGGTTTGACACTAATACTGTTCGTTTTCCTTCATTTTTATGTTTCCCCTCCTCTCCTCCGACGAGTGCTGGGGGTCTTTCCCAAGTGTTAGTTGTCCTTTGATTTAAAACTAAACAAAATTGTCATTAAAACATTAGTGGTGCCGAAAACTGAGGATTCGACATCAATATCGGTCATTTAAAATATTTTACATGCAATCACCTCTCCCCCTCAGGAGTACTAATGGAATATGAAGTTGAATTTAAACCTTATTAGAAATGTCACTGCCCAACTCAGAGCTTGAAAGACACAGCGGGTTACCCATGAGTTAATTTGATAGTTGAAGCTAATAGGCGTGTAAAAAGTGTTAGTATTCGCACAATTAAACATAAGTAATTGCTCCAAGAGGATGAGCAAAACTTGCCGCTAAACTGTGTTACATTTTACATTTTTATTTCAATAAGGACAAAAACACTGCGCTTGCCCGTGAAGAAATTTGTGCTGTTTGTTGCCAAGATACGTTTCAAAAGCATCAGCAAAAAATGATTCAATCACTTCCGTTTGGAAATTTAGATCTTCAAGGCGTTTCTCGGAGAGAACGATCAACCACAGAAAAAAAGGATGATAAACTGGTAAAAGTCGAGCAAGACCGGAATGTAAGCAGTCGTGAACTAAACATCCATCACTAAACTGGGTTAAACCATTAGATAAGTCTGGATACAAAAATAAAATCGACGTTTGGGCGCCACGTCTACTGATTTAACAGCATTTATTCAATCGAATGTTTGTCTCCGAATCTCTCCTGAAATGTAACGAACTCAACTCGTTTCTAAAATGGTTGATCACGAGTAATGAAAGGTGGATAACCTACAACAATAGCGTGCGACAAAAGATCATGGTCGAAGCGAGATGAAACAAAAGAGTTTGTGACTATCACTATTTTAGTTACTATATTCTTGTGGATAAACCACAGAAATTATACTTACCAGAATATACTTTCATTATTATGACGTATTGACGCACGATTTGTAAATATTTTAAAAATAATTTTATCTGTATAAAATGTAGATTATAATGTACTATACTCTTTCCAGCCTTAGAAAACAGTAGATGTAAGCAAACCCACCTGACTACCAGTGGGTCGATGACCAGCAATATAATCCCTACTAAAATAATAATTTCAAATAAAGATTTCTGAATTTGTCTTGCATTTTGTGATAATAAACGCAATATATATAATATTTAACAGATGTAGCTTTATTTCTACGTCACGCTTATTTGGACATATAGTATTTACTGCGCATGCGTATGCGTTCGCGCGCCTAACCCACTCATTTAAAATTATAGCAGAATACAGAGTTTCGTGGCGACGATATGTGACAATAATCTATATTCGCCTCGTGTTATAAAACACGAAAGAGGACACAGGAACTGCGGTAAGCTCGTTTATATAAGGATTTAAGAAAATACAAATTTCCAATATAGTGTCAGTGCGTTAATTATTTACCAACCAAATATAGCCTTATCATTGTGGAAATTATGCGACGACAGTAAGCTAGCAGGCGATCTTGCTCTTCACGTCTCTGGCTGCTGAAGCACGTGTGAGCCGCGGAGTAATACATTTCGCTTCGTTTACGTCTACTTTGTTCTAAGGCTGGAAAGAGTTTATATCGTGTAAATGCATTTTATGAACCAACTTTTCAATAAACATTCTGCAGCTATTTCAGGTTTACATGCAAGTATAAGGAAAATTGGTCATACTTAATATTTTCATATTTTATAATTTGTAGGTTGCAAATAATCCGAAAGTAACAATACTGCATGCGTACGAGCAAACTACATTTGAGAAGTATCCAATAAGAACTCAGTATGGATTATGTTTTGCAATAAACTCTATATATGCTGAGAAGAAAGCTGGGTAAGATATTAACTTCCATACATTTGGACACTACTGCATAAGTTGTTACTGAATTATTTGTTTGTGAATTATATACGATCATAGAAAGAACCCTTATAATTAAAATATATATTTTCATGTGAAGGACTTAAAGAAATATTGATTTTAGAAAAGTAATCAATATCTTTATTGAAAATTCACAGAAATTATGAACATTTTCATTTTCACAGTTTAGTAATGATCCTTTGCTTGGTACTCCCCGTTAAATAGGAACGTTGTATTTTTATTTAAAATTGGACGCATGAAGTGTGTACAGCACAAACAACTCCTCCGATTAAAAAAATCCTTCACTTTATATTGAAAACATTATATTTGGAGACGGTTTCCCCTTTACATTTTGTTGTAACAGTGATATTAACAGAGTTACTCTATGACGTTTGAGAAACCCTGTATATTAGAGGTATGTTCAATGCCTCATTCGAAACGACACGTAATGGTGAATAAGTTTCATAAGGGACGTTGAGTCTTTAATTTTGTGGCAAAGTCGCATAAATACTCCATTTGTTATTATATCTGCGTAACTGACCAGCAACGGCACCCAGATTGGATTTATCGACTTTGAAGACTGAATATTCTTGAGGACTTTCTCAGGTTTGCTTAGAATGTGCTCAGCATCATTTTGGCATATGTTGCATTCTATTGCAATTTGTTCATGGTCAATCCTTATTTTGATTGATTATTTGGTTTCTATATTTTATGTATACATACAGTGTGCATACAGTATGCATACAGTATTCTCTAATCGTGTATGCATACAGTACATCTGTACGAATGAAGGAACTGATTCTAGAAACGACTTTTAGACATATAGTTGTTATGGAACGTGGAAATACGTTGCAATCTAAAATTTGGAAATTTCATGATCCTAAAAGTTTCTTCTCTCTTTTACTGCTCTGTGGTAAAATTATGTGGTATAAACACCTTCGAAAGTAAATGCCACTTACTTCGGGAATTAGCATTCGTCACTTTCTATTGTTGTAGATCTCGTTTCTGTGGTAATTCCTAACAAAGTGTCTTATCCTTTTTGACACATGGCAATCGTAATTGAAAAGTGTGACTCTGTTATTTGGTTGTATGGAAATTATTTGACAAATTTGGTTGAAGGAAATAAATGTGACACAATTGCGAAAAGAAGCAGTTCGCATAATGAACATTCGCATAGGCATTTAGTAAATAATGTTGCACTTGCAGATGTATCAGAGTACACTGTGTAATGTGTTCAAAGTACTAGTCTAACGCGTGTGTGAAAGGTTTAAGAACTGAGATTGAAGTAATCCTAATTCAACGGTCAAGTTAAGAGTGTACTGAAAAGCGGATAGCAGAATGTAACAGAGTGGAGACGTGTAATGTGATCCAATCTGTAGCATTTGACTGTATTAAAATGATATAAGGCGTCACGTGAACGGCTATTCAAATCCAAGTATTTCACTTACAGTGAGAGTGTCGTTCATATTGTTGAAAGTTTTGTGATGCTTTCCAAGATGTTTTTAGTACTATGACATATGTATATGTGAATAAACACGTAATAACATGTTTGTTTAAACATTCTTAGTAGCCACTCTTGACATTTCTTTCATACCTATACGATGAATGTTTGGCGGTAAATTATTTCTTCTAAGGTAATAACTCAAGTCTTAGCGTTCTTAAGTGTTAATATATTGTAATAGTATTTAGTCAACAGCACCCAATAAGTTCTAGTCTGGGCTTTTCTGTGGTTTTTGACATCTAGTACATCAAGTACAGCTAACAGATTTTGGTGAAGTGATGTGTATGAGGAAAATATATAAAAATTGGCTTCATGGTAATTTAAATGCATCAATACTTAGAAAGCATTGGTAAATTAACATCTGAAGGTCCGCAATTTTCAAATAAAATTATACTATTCAATAAATTATTTCCTTCTCTTCTCATTTGTATAATAGTATGGACTTCAAGGAATTCCAGCAAATGCTACAGTTTGTAGGGACTGCACTTCTAAATCTTCAGGATTCTCCTAGTATAGGTGATTGGTCATTTAATTCCTGGAGAGAACACAACACTAAATATCTTGGCTGTGATATAACGTGTGCTAGCTCAACTTTCTCTCATCATGATTATAACCAAGGCTGTCCTGAACGCAATGCGTTGGAAAGCCTTTACAGAGTTTTCGAACTCAGCTACATAGACTCTTCTTTACTGCCGAGTATCGATCCACGATGTTATATCTTAAGCCTCAGTATCACTTGCCACAACCGACCATTTTGTCTTTCTCACATAATTGTTATGTCTAAACACAAATCTTACCACAATGACTGCAGATAATCCGTGGTTAAATCTAATTGAAAATATTCAAACATTGTACAAGTTGAAATTTTGACTAGAATGATTAAAGATAATTGGTTTATGTGTATCCGATTGAATAATAACCGTTTCATAGAGATAACAATAGTTGATTATTAAGAAAGACTAAATGACATTAAAATATGATTTTGATACTATTATGAGAGAAGGTATTGTTACATAGTTGAATATATATGTTATATGATTTAGAGTTCATGTTCAGTTTTTCGTAACAGTAATCAAGTCATGGTGGAGTACTTTCAACGAAGCCAACTTTAGAGGAACTTCATAGTGAAGTCAATATCTCAAAATCAATTAGTAGGAGTTGCGCACATTTGATCATTTAATTTTTGGTCAACTTTATGATTAAATTCCAAAAGTTAAACTAGTTAGTAAACACCAGAGATTTTTCCATCTATTCACTGAATATATATATATTGATGTATTTAAACAAGGCAACATTTAATTAGATACATAACATTTGATTAACGTGTGCTTGGGACGTTTCAGTCAATTATAAAGTACAATCAACTGGCGTTAGATTAATTTTTTACACAGTATAAATTTCAAAGTCAAGTAGAAAACTATAACCTGGTTGTATGTAGAAGTGGTTATATATATAAATATTCTTGAGATGATATATAAATATTCTCCTCGTAATAGTAGCAAGCGTCATTATTATTATTATTATTATTATTATTATTATTATTATTATTATTATTATTATTATTATTATTATTATTATTAATAATAATAATAATAATAATAATAATAATAATAATATAAAATGTCTTAATGAAACACATGTGAACAAAACAATCTAATTTATAGTTTTTAGTACTTTCTCTCATGACCTGAAAAGTTAAGTGCAACAGTTGACCAATTGAAAGTTTGAACTTATATTGTATATTTAATGGTTTTCTAATTTTTGGGTTAGAATGTTCCAAGATTGCTAATTTTAAATTAGAAGTGAATCAACGACTTGGATATATAAAGCTAACCAAGAAATTTCTCTCGCCTTTTATCGATGTTTGTGTTCCATTGGCCCTCACACCGTGAGTTGAATGTGAATAGACATAATGCGAAAGTCAGTCGTTGGTGTGGGTATATCTAACACATTACGTGCTTGTGGCAGTTCAGTCACCGTGAACTTGTGAAAGGAGAGAGTGAACATGGGATCTCCACAGAGTATCATCAGGGTGTGTATGCTGTACGAATTCAAACTGGGGTCAAACATCGCTGCAGTGAGGTGGAAGATATGCCAGGCCGTTGGTGAGGATGTCGTGACTAAGTGGATAATGCAGTGGCTTTGTAACAAGTTTAAGGACGGTGGCGAAACACTCGAATACGCACAACGTGTTGAACGATCAACACATGAACAAAATGAAGATGTTCAGGCAGCAATTGAGGCGAACAGCGGTCAGGAAACTGGGCCTACAATTCAGTATGAGTGGAAAAATCATTCGGCAGCACCTCCAAAAGCTTAGGAAGAACTACAAGTTAGGTCGATAGGTCCCACATGATTTAACTCCGACCAGAATTAAACGCGAGAAAACATCTGTGTTTCTTTGCTATCTCGTCTGAGGAAGGAGCAACTTATCAACGGGATGTAGACATGTGTTGAAACGTGGGTCATGTACGAAGTTCCATGGAGCCGTCATCGCTGGTTAGCATCCCAAGATCCGCTTTCGAAACAATCGACACCACCACTGAACCAAAAGAAAGTCCTCCTGTGTGTTCAGTGTACTGCTCACGGCGTCATGCGTCGGGAACTGCTACCAGCTCGTCAAAGCATCAACTGTACTGTACATCATCATACAGTAACTTGAACTGTTAGCAGTTGATATGTGTTCAAGAAAAACTCAAAACTGTGGAGGCAGCTCTTCTGAAACTCAAAGGGGTCCTCCTGTCACCGGACAACGCTAAGCTCGACGTAGCTAGGTTGACCCGGGACACACTTCTTCGCCTTGGATGGAAAACACTAATGCATTCGCCAAACTTCCCGGATATTGCACCGTCCGTTTATCACCTGTTCCACTCCTTGGACAATCACCTTAGAAGAAAGCAGTTCAAATCGCTAGTAGAGATGCAAAATGCACTTGATACCTTCTTCGCAACACGGCCTTCCAGAATGTTGACAAAAGGTCGTCGATGCTGATGGGTACTATTTCCGATCTTTCAGATACATCTTACCTGACATATCGGTGTTCTCAGGTGATGGGAGAGAAAGCTACTGAATTTTCTTGGTTACCTTTATATCCGTTTCTATAGACGCGTCTAACTTTATATTGTGGTTTCTACGAAAACCCTCTCCGTTTGCGTTGCCACTGTTACACAATCCGACAGAGCTAATTCCATCGATTCATATACCGTTAAATATCAATTTAGCAAAAACGGAAGATAGAAATGTTCCCTTTTGAATACACGTTCCTCATTTATGCATACTACAAGAATGGCAACTACATTAACTTTTTAGTAAATATTATCTAGCTGTTACTTCTGTGAAACGGGTTACAATAATTCATATAGTTTTTACTTCATTCCGTTTCAGTGGTTTTGAAAACGACAACAATAAACTGAAGAGAGAAACATTCGATATAAACACTAACAGATTTGGATATTTCCTTGCTAACCCTCCGAAAGGTCTTAAGGTAAAAAAAAAACAGTACTTTTAATTTCATTTAATTACCATTATTTGTTTCGAAAGTAATTTCGTTTATTATTTTATCCTCTGTAGAGTGGATAGAAATTAATTTTCAAATAAATATAGTAGTTAGAAAAATTTAATATTTCCTGTTATCTACTAGTTCTTCAAGTAGATATTTGTTCCTTCGTTTAATATATCTTAATTAGGTACAGATTGCTAACAGCGACAAGGAGGGTGGTAACTTCATAATGCACTGCTCTGCATTTTGAAAGAAATGTTCCGGCGATTTTGGTTTGACTGGAGTTTTCTTATAATTTTGGGGCGCTGATTACGAATATAATATTAATTTTACAACACCACGTTTCGTATTCCTGGAAACAGGGTGGTATATTTATATAAATTCGCACAAACTACATTATAATATAGAATATATAATATACATTTTTCATGTATATACAGTGGTTTCAAAATGACAAAAGTAACTAAATACACACAAATGCAAACAAATGCCATAATTTACTGAAATATGTACAGACAGAAACAATAATAATTATAGTTTAGAGGTATAAGAAATGATAACGTCAACCTACACTTAATATTGTTCTGACTGTAAAATTAATGATACAAAAGCCTACTACTTATGAAACGATATCTTTCGTTTTGTCATTTTTCCAGGAGTTACAACACCTGTATTCTCTCTTTTAAGCAACCAGCAGTAGTTGACCATCATATGAATGGTCTAACTACCTTGATACCTCTTTAACATCCTTTGTATCCTGACCAAATCGTTCACCGTGCTCTTCACTAGAGAAACAAAGATTGTGTAGGAAATTTTCTAAATGTGCATGTAGAAAGTGCAGTTTGACACTCATATTACACCCAAGATTTCTAAGATCTTGCAGCAGCTCTTCTTCAATATGTTCATAATGAGGATTTCTTGTATTACCCAGGAAGTTCTTCACAACATTTCTGAAGCTTGCCAAGTTTGTTCTTCTTTTGGGTCATGGTATTCTAAAAAGGGAGTCGTTGAGAAGTTTTTTTTCTGGATCACTAAATATACAAGCTGTGAAAGAGAGTTCAGCACATTTTTTTTCGATAGTTACAACTCGCGGGTCAAGTCATTTAATTCTTGCAGGTTAAATAATTGGACTTGATCACTGTCACTTGGTATAAAATAATCTCTTTCTGAATGTGAGTCATTCGATTTTTCTTCAGTGTCAAATGACTTATCAGAAGAAGCACTACTAAAGCGGCATGGGGCAGGAGGAATGCCTACATCTTGGTGGTGTACTACAGGTCTCATTCCAGATAAAAGATTTGGATATACTAGGTCCTTCGTCGTCACATTATCACCATGAACTCTTATCTGACAGAAATAACATCCATAAATATGATTCATGGGTTGTTTCCACACCATGTTGGAGAGAGAACGGCATGCGTTTCTGGATTTTCCAGCCATCCACAACCTCAAACATTCCATGCATGTATGACATGCCTCATGAGGCTCCCATGATTTATCCTGGTCACCGATTTTCATTCCAAAGTAAGCTAAATAAACTTTTTCACGAAGTCTGTGAAATTTCTTCGTTGTTTACACAACCCATATCTTCCACAAATGTAAGAAAACACATTTGCAATGTTAGTACCCCAATGGGAAGTGATTTTATTTACCATCACGTAAATACCAGCAGTGAGCTGTATCGTTTTTGCAGTCTATGCGAAAACAAAACACGTCGCATGACGCCAAAGAGATTAAAATACGTAAGAAAGTGCCGCTGGAATTAGAAGTGTGGATAACATTCGTCATTGTTCTTGCAACTGAAATCCATTGCATATTATAAGTTAATAGGGCCAGTTCTGCAATGTTCTGTTATCTTAAACACTAAGATAACGGAATGATACAGTTTTACCGCGACAGTAACTCACTTTACATAAACCAACACATTACTTCTACGAATAGTTTTATCATCTCGTTTTCTTATCTGGCTGTATAGATATCAAGGCATCGTAGGTCTCAACCACTAAAATTAATGTCAATCTTCTAGCAATTACTAGAATACATTCATATTTTGTAGTAGTTTTTCCTATGGGCATAAGTAGTTTTTTCACTAATCCCTGATTTTTCAGTATGCCGCATTCTCAAGAAACCTGACGTGATAGAAAAAACTGATTACATATTTGAAATCAGTGCAAAATTCCAGTTCAGAAAATGGTAATAGTTTGGAAACATCAGAATGCATGCAGAGCGGTGTTATTAGATTGTAGAACGGTTGTTTTAAAATAATACTTGATACATAAATCTACAATATAATTGTGCAGAATATCGTAACTTTGAATATCCAATTCTGGTATTGGATATTAAAGTTGTGTAATTACTTGCTTATTTATTTCCTCTTTCCTTCGTGCGTGACATACAGATTAAAATGTATACCTCAAATCAACACAATCTTTGATTTCCATTCCTAGTAATGTTTTCAGGATGTCTTATTTCTTGATGGATACATCTCTTTCTGGTGGTATAATGTTCAACGGACCATCCTTCTATGATTGTGTTGGAAAGGAAATTATCGTTTCTTCTATTTTTTGAGCACATATCACTCATACTGTTTGACATTTATTCTGACCTTTTATACTTAGTGTATTCCCGAAACTGGAACCTAAAACACAATGTTGTCGCACTCGAGAACGAAACGCTCATTTTATATTCTAAGACATATATTACAAAAATTCCGATTGATCGAGCTACGTAGATATGAAGTATTGCAACGAAAAAAGTGACGATAGGATATCTGAAAAAACACCCCTTATGGTGATAGAAAGAAGAGACATGAAGGTTATTAGTAACAACGCAACATCTGAAATAAAATACAGGGAACTTTACAAGACAATACGTAACTGTAATACAAAGGATATAAAGAAGTTCATCAACAACCTCTTGAGAAGGAGAGTTGAAGATAACTAATTAAAGCAAGGCCTCAGGAGTGGACAGGAGTAGTAGTAGGCCCCCCCGTATATTGCGTCGAGTCAGCAAAAAATTTTGTGACGTCATAGGTCAAAGGTCAATGACCTTGGCCCGGGGTCAATGACCTAGGGGTACCTAGGACCACCCCCTCTAAATTTTGGCAGGGGTACCTTGGACCACACCCTAAATTTTGGCAGGGGTACATAGGACCATCCCCCTTAAATTTTGGAAATTGCCAAATCTAAAAATTTGGTATGGTAGGGTAGGACCATAGTATGTACCTCTATCAGTATTGGGGGTCTATGTCGTTCCCTTTCATGGGTAAAAAATTGCCAAAAATTCAAATTTCGGGGGTTTTTGACCTAATTTATCCCCTTTGATGAGGTGTTATTACCTTATATAGTTATATAGGCGTATACAGGGGTCCATTCCCTTTCATAAGACATGGGTATATTGGTGCACCCCTTGAAAAATTTGGGAGGGGTACCTTGGCCCACCCCTTAAATTTTGGAAATTGACCAATTTCAACATTGGGTATTATAGTACCGGACCCTAATATGTATCATGATAAATTTGGGTGGTCCACCTCGTTCCCTTCTAGGGGTACAAAATTGCCAAAATATAAACGTAAGCAATACGTTATACCACGTGTTTGGTTTTTGACCTAATTTATCCCCTTTGATGAGGTGTTATTACCCTATATAGTTATATAGGCGTATACAGGGGTCCATTCCCTTTCATAAGACATAGGTATATTAATGCACCCCTTGAAAAATTTGGGAGGGGTACCTTGGCCCACCCCTTAAATTTTGGAAATTGACCAATTTCAACATTGGGTATTATAGTACCGGACCCTAATATGTATCATGATAAATTTGGGTGGTCCACCTCGTTCCCTTCTAGGGGTACAAAATTGCCAAAATATAAACGTAAGCAATACGTTATACCACGTGTTTGGTTTTTGACCTAATTTATCCCCTTGGATGAGGTGTTATTACCCTATATAGTTATATGGGCGTATACAGGGGTCCATTCCCTTTCATAAGACATAGGTATATTAATGCACCCCTTGAAAAATTTGGGAGGGGAACCTTGGCCCACCCCTTAAATTTTGGAAATTGACCAATTTAAACATTGGGTATTATAGCACAGGACCCTAATATGTATCGTGATAAATTTGGGCGGTCCACCTCATTCCCTTCTAGGGGTACAAAATTGCCAAAATATAAACGTAAGCAATACGTTATACCACGTGTTTGGTTTTTGGTCGATTTTATCCCCTTTGATGAGGTGTTATTATCCTATATAGTTATATGGTCATGTATAGGGGTCCATTACCTTTCATAAGATATGGGTATATTTGTGCACTCCTTTAAAAATTTGGGAGGGGTACTTTGGCCCACCCCTTAAATTTTGGAAATTGACCAATTTAAACATTGGGTATTATAGCACAGGACCCTAATATGTATCTTGATAAATTTGGGCGGTCCACCTCATTCCCTTCTAGGGGTACAAAATTGCCAAAATATAAACGTAAGCAATACGTTATACCACGTGTTTGGTTTTTGGTCGATTTTATTCCCTTTGATGATGTGTTATTATCCTATATAGTTATATGGTCATGTATAGGGGTCTATTACCTTTCATAAGATATGGGTATATTCGTGCACTCCTTTAAAAATTTGGGAGGGGTACTTTGGCCCACCCCTTAAATTTTGGAAATTGCCCAATTTAAACATTGGGTATTATAGTACCGGATCCTAACATGTATTATGATAAATTTGGATGGTCCACCTCGTTTCCTTCTAGGGGTACAAAATTGTCAAAATATAAACGTAAGCAATACGTTGTACCACGTGTTTGGTCTTTTGGCGCAATTTATCCTCTTGGATGAGGTTCTATTACCTTATATGGTTATATGGTTATGTATAGGGGTCTATTCCCTATCATAAGACATAGGTACATTTGTGCACTCCTTTAAAAATTTGGGAGGGGTACTTTGGCCCACCCCTTTAATTTTGGAAATTGCCCCTTTTTACATGTTTGGTATTATAGTATAGAACCCTAATATATATTACTATAAATTTGGGTGGTTTACCACGTTTCCTTTGATGGGTACGAAATTGCCAAATTTTAGTACAACCACGTGTTTGGTTTTGGCTCAATTTATCCCCTTGGATGAGGTCCTATTACCTTATATGGTTATATGATCATGTATAGGGGTCCATTCCATATCCCCTTAAATTTTGGAAATTTTCCAATTTAAGCATTCGGTATCATAGTACATGACCTCAACATGTATCATGATAAATTTGGGTGGTCCATCTTGTTCCCTTTCATGGGTAAAAATTACTAAAATATAAACATAAGCAATATGTTGTACCATGCGTTTGGTTTTTGGCCCAATTTCTTCCCTTTGATGGGGTTCTATTACCTTATATGGTTATATGGTCATGTATATGGGTTCATTTCCTATCATAAGACATGGGTACATTGACGCACCCCTTGAAAAATTTGGGAGGGGTATCTTGGCTCATCCACTCGGTTTTAGAAATTGTTTTAATATAAGCATTTGGTATCATAGTACAGGACTTCAATATGTACCACTATAAATTTGGATGGTCCACATCGTTCCCTTTCATGGGTAAAGAACTACCAAAAATCGAATTTCGGAGGTTATTGACACCTATTTAGCACGTTATATGGTTTATTACCTTTATATGTTTATGTTCCCTTTTAAATTTGGGAATTATCAAATAACAAAATTCGGTAAACGTTTTCTAGGACCCATTGGTGTTCCTCTTATGGCCAAATATTCAAAATTTAAATGTTATTGACCGGCTTTATTATTGAATAAGTACAGGATTTATTACTTTTTTCATAACACACAGGTGTATTTGTGTACCAATCTTTAATTTTGGGAGGGGTACATTTCTTATTGTCATATCAATAATTGGTAATTGTTCTTTGGGTAAATCATTATGATCACGTGATCAGTTATTGACCTATGATGGGATTAGGAGTCCAGGACATTGGTACATTGAAACTTTGTAGGATAATTTGAGAATGCGTCATTGGTATTGATTATTACAGCCAAATATAAACGTAAGCAATACGATGTACCACGTGATTGACCTTGATGAGGTAGTGTACAGGGATACATAGCTAACCTTATTGAATCTTATGACTCATAGTCTTAAGGGAATACATGCTACAACACTGGCAAAGTTATTGTTGATGGAATTTGATTGGTTGATCACTATCTTTCGTGCAATCTGATTGGCTGATCACTATCTTTCGTGCAATCTGATTGGTTGCTGATTTTCAAATCTTTGCTGCATTCAGTTTTTAAGTTTTGTTTAACATTTAAAAATCTTGGTTTCGTTCAACATTTTGGACTCTCTGATAAATATGATCAAAACCGTTTATTTGTTAATCGAATAGTTAAAAACCGGATAAAGTTTGACGGTTAACCGTGAAACGTAAAATTTTTTTAGTTTGAAATTTTTTGTTTTAATTTTTTTGTTTCAGAATTTTGTTTGAAATTTGTTTCAAAATTTTTTGTTTGAAAATTTTTTTGTTTGAAATTTTTTGTTGCAAAATTTTGTTTGAAATTTTTTTGTTTAAAATTTTTTGTTCGAAATTTTTGTTTTGAAATTTTCCGTTTCAGAATTTTGTTTGAAAATTTTTTTTGTAAATTTTTTGTTTAAAATTTTTTTGTTTGAAATTTTTTTCGTTTCAAATTTTTGTTTAAAATTTTTGTTTGAAATTTTTCGTTTCCAAATTTTGTTTGAAATTTTTTGTTTCAAAATTTTGTTTGAATTTTTTTTTTGTTTCAAAATTTTGTTTGAATTTCTTTCGTTTGAAATTTTTTTGTTTGAATGTTTTTCGTTTCAAAATTTTGTTTCAAAGATTTTTGTTTGAAATTTTTTGTTTCAAAGTTTGGTTTGACATTTTTAAAGTTTGTGCACTCATTAGTAAAGAACCGGAACTGTTTAGAACTAAAACCTCTGGCAACATTGTGGTTGAATGGCTCGTGCACTAGAAATGCATTGTTACTTTGTAACACTCTTTCGAACGAGGCCCACATCGTTTCCAGTGTCAAGTTTCGTGCTTGGCGAAAACTCACCCAAAATGGTTTATTCGTGTTACGTGGCGATATTACCGATAAACCAACCATCGCCTCATCGTCGACATTGGCTAACAAATGGTCTAGCATTGCTTGGAAACTATTATGTACATACTGTATGATATCGGTTCCTACGGGCGGTGCGTTGAATTGAACTTCGAGCATTCTGCCTTCAATGTTAAATCGTCTATAATGACGAGTGATTTCATTGCGAACAGTAAAACCCGATTCGGCCATGGTTAATAAAAGGAGAAAACAAACAAACAATTACGGTAAAACAAATATGTAATGGGAAAAAAGGAATTGAGCAGCGTGAATTTACTACAAAAGAAAAGAAGAAAGAAAAATCTTAATCACCTGATAAACAGGAAATCATAACATTCATGATAAATTCTTAACTAAGCAATTCATGTAAAGGTCCTGAGTTTGATTCCTGGCGGTGACGTTCAGAATCTCATTATGAAAACACGCGTACTAGAAATCAAAGTTTTTTAAAAAAATAATTATGTTACTGAAATGAGTGTTTTATTGCTGTCAAACTCGAGAGCATTACATCAGCATGTAACTGACCTACCATTCTATAGTGATAAAAAGAATGTATGAAATGAATGAATGTTTTAACAGTACTGAGATGTTAGAAAGTACGCGTAAGCATTTTTTTTCCACTCACAACGACCTTTAAATGATGCGTTTGCAAGTTGAAGAGACTCATCAAACATTAACGATACACATATGTAATTGTCAAAACAAAATCTGTATAGTGTATTTTTTTTTATTATTATTGTGACTAAGCGGTTAGCGTACATGGTTCGGACGTGGAAGGCCCTGGTTCAAGCCTCGGTGGGTTTGCTTTCCACGTCGGGGCATGTCAAGCCTTTTCTGTAATTTAATATTCTCACGCGTTATCATACATTCTTTTCAAAACTAAGCTAAATGGTTGACGTGCACACCTCATAATACATAAACGTACATAAATCGTCTATAATGACGAGTGATTTCATTGCGAACAGTAAAACCCGATTCGGCCGTGATTAAAATGAAAACAAACAAACAGGTACGGTAAACAAATATGTAATGGGAAAAAAGGAATTGAGCAGCGTGAATTTGAGTTGATTTTTTTAGTTTAGCGTCCCTTTCAGCAGCGAGGCTATATGAGACGTGGACCTACTGATTAACGTGGAATCCGAACCACATGAGCTCCCGCCGGGAATCGAACCCTGGTCTCCCACGCCAAAGGCGCGTATGCTAACCGCTTAGCCCAGGAAATCATAACATTCATGATAAATTCTTAACTAAGCAATTCATGTAAAGGTCCTGAGTTTGATTCCTGGCGGTGACGTTCAGAATCTCCTTATGAAAGCACGTGTACTAGAAATCAAAGTTTTTTTTTTTTTTTAAATAATTATGTTACTGAAATGTGTGTTTTATTGCTGTCAAACTCGAGACCATTACATCAGCATGTAACTGACCTACCATTCTATAGTGATAAAAAGAATGCATGAAATGAATGAATGTTTCAACAGTACTGAGATGTGATAAAGCATGCGTAAGCATTTTTTTCTACTCACAACGACCTTTAAATGATGCGTTTGCAAGTTGAAGAGATTCACCAACCATTAACGTTACACATACGTAATTGTCAAAACAAAATCTGTATAGCGTAAATCTTTTAACCAAATATTCATGCACTCTTTTTTATTTAAGCGGTTAGCGTACATGCTTCTAACGTGGAAGGCTCTGGTTCAATCCTCGGTGGGGTTTGCTTTTCACATCGGATCGCTGTCAAGTCTTTTCTGAAATTTAATATTCTCATGCGTTATCATACATTCTTTTCAAAACTAAGCTAAATGATTGACGTACACGCCTCTGGCCTTGGTTCAATCCCAGGTGATTGCTCGAATATCACGTTAAGCTGAAGGGGGACGCTAATACTTTCAAAGGGTATCGAACCATATTATTCTCAGACATAGTTTCTGAAATTTTGTAATGTATTCTTTTCAAAACTAAGCGCACACATTTTTCTGGCCATGGTTCAATTCCCGACGGGAGTTCACATTCAACATTAAGCTGAAGGGACGCTAAACCATATCGTTTATCGTGCTTACTTTTAATGTGTGGAGGTTCCTGATTCGTACTCCCACTTTCCCATTCCACTAATTTCTTCATAGTCTAAATATTTCGTACTAAAAGTAAAACAGTGTATGAGTGATCCACCCCCACAAATATAAAATAAAAATGATTTTTCGAATCTTGGGTGACAAATAAAATCTCACTGAACTTACCTCAAATTCAATGAACACAAAGTCGGTGCAGTAAAGCTTCTTAAATAAAGACACTTTTCAAGAACAAACCTTCTCACACGATAGTTGAGAGCGATGTAGGATTTGAAAAATGAAATTTAGATTTTTATTTAGGTCGCTGCGAAAACGATGTCACCGTCAGCCAATCAGAAACGAGGAAATTTATAAAATGACATCACAACGAACCAATCAAAACGCTCGCTGCTTTTGTCATGAATCACGAACCAAAACGATGTGTAACAATCGATCGTGACGTCATTCACGTTTCTCAATAGTTACAACATCTAGTATTGCAGTTCTGATGCCAATTCCCTTCTGCCAGGATCATGTCACTACTTGTCGTAACTGTGACGACATTTCATTTTCCTCATATTCCATACGAGAATGTCAATGTTTGCTTTTTTTCCATGAATCATGCTGACACGTTCGTAGTAAAACTAAAGTAATGCGATCCGCTGACGTTTGCATTTTTTCAATCATATGTGCTTCTATGTCGTCACACAAAGAAGTCTATCAGCATTTTATTTTAATCCACGTTACACTGTCAGATTTATTTTCTTAAAGTGTATGTGTATCCTTTTCAAAGACCATGGTTCGAAACCCACCAAGCATAATTAAATCCGAATTCATTCATAGCTAAGCGGTTAGGATACACATCTTTGGTTTGAAAGACCTGAGTTCGATTCCTGGAGAAACATTTCTTAGGATTTTTCTAAACTTGGTTTAAATTTCTAGTTCGAAAATTTTAAAAGTTTAGTTCGATAAAAAGTTTGATTTGAGAAGCGTTACACTGTCAGATTTATTTTCTTAAAGTATATGTGTATCCTTTTCAAGGACCATGGTTCGAAACCCACCAAGATCGATTAAAACCGAATTCGTTTAAGCGGTTAGCATACACATCTTTGGTTTGAAAGACCTGAGTTCGATTCCTGAAAAAACATTTCTTAGGATTTTTTCTTAAACTTGGTTTAAATTTCTAGTTCGAAAATTTTAAAAGTTTAGTTCGATAAAAAGTTTGATTTGAAAATTTTTAGATGTGATTTACATCTTTAGTTCGAAACTTTTGTTTTTAAAAATGTTTTAGTTCGACAAAATTTTGTTTCAATTTTTTAGTTCGAAATTTTTTTTTTGGGTTCGAAAATTTTTTGTTTGAAACTTTTTTTTTGTTTCAAAATTTTTAGTTCGAAAATTTTTTGTTTGAAAATTTTTGTTTAAAATTTTTAGTTACAATTTTTTTTTTTAGTTCGAAAAATTTTTAGTTTAAAATTTCTTGCACTCTGCGGAACCGTTTCGAAAAGAATCGGAGCAGTTTAGGTAAAAAAAAATCTGGCAACACTGTTTCCATTAATGAAGCGCTTACTGAGCAATAAATCGCTTAAACTCACAACAATGTGTTATAAGAAATCTACAAGCAACACCCCTCTTTCACCATTGTTACTTCCAGAGACATAGGCTACTAATTCAAGGACAGGATCTCCATCAAGGTAAGAATCATCTTATCTGTCAAAGAGAGAACGATAATATTTAATGTAAACTTCAGTACAATATCATACCATAAAAGGGTTATTTAAGGATGGGTTGAACCCTCCACGGGAACTTTAAGGTACCAAAAAGGATAACCATTAAAAAAAATCCAGGTCGAGGGTGATCACTGTCATACCACTCTGAATGTCTAGCATTGGGGTGAGGGTAAGATTATGTGACTTCTATCCTCCAATCAAAATTGAGGTACCAAAACATTCATCTTACCTGTAAAAGGAAACAAATGAGTGAGGGATTTTCCCATGTAATCTGTTCGTCGTGTGGCGGGTCTAAAATCATGTGACCTCTATCAACCAATCAGAATCGTAGTACCAAAGTACTCATCAAAGAGGATACCCAAATTTCAAAACCCAGGGTCTAAGATCATGTGACCACTATCAACCAATCAAATTCAAGGTACCAAACCACTCATCTTACCCATAAAAAGGAACGAATTTTAAAAAATCCCTGAGCCTAAGATCACGTGACCTCTATCAGCCAATCATCATTGTGGTACCAAAGGATTCATCTTACCCGTAAAAGGGAACGAATTTCAAATATCGCAGGGTCTAAAATCACGTGATATCTGTCAACCAATCAGAATCACACATCTTACCCGTAAAAGGGAACGAATTTCAAATATCGCAGGGTCTAAAATCACGTGATATCTGTCAACCAATCAGAATCACACATCTTACCCGTAAAAGGGAACAAATTTCAAAAATCCAGGGTGAGGGATTTCCCCGCAGGGTGACTCATGACGTCATACCACGTGACCTGAAAATTTGAATTTCCCGCGTGGGCGGGGCCTAACGTCACGTGACCTCTCTCAGCCAATCAGAATCGAGAAAATTTTTGCTGACTCGACGCAATATACGGGGGGGCCTACTACTAACGCAACATCTGAAATAAAATACAGGGAACTTTACAAGACAATACGTAACTGTAATACAAAGGATATAAAGAAGTTCATCAACAACCTCTTGAGAAGGAGAGTTGAAGATAACTAATTAAAGCAAGGCCTCAGGAGTGGACAGGAGTAGATCATATTGCTGAAAGCAAAAATGTCATTATCTTTGAAAACCACGAAGAAATTTTCAGATTAAAATATTCTACAGTAAGTTATGTGAAAACGATGACCGGAATTCGAAGATGAAGAGAAAGTAGATATACTTCGTACTGCAACAGGAAGTTCCATGGGCTATACAAAGTATGAAATGAAAGGAGAATAGAAAGGTGACACTTTCCCGTCTATGGACGATAGCACGAAGTCGATTTTTCAGAGCAGCGTGATACGTAGCACCACGAGCATCGTCCATGCATGGGTAATGATCACCCCGTAGAACTCGTTCTCTATTATGACCCCTTTCTTTACTCCTGTTTAAAAAAGCAGAGATTACATAATGAAATAGTATGATTACTTTTTAAAACTTTAATACTAACATAACCAAAAATACACGCAGTATAGACTAGGCATTTTTCTAACCCCTATTAAACATAGTTGAAAAACACATATTCCAATCCTACCGGACGCGAACCCTATGAAAAAGGATAGCCGTTTTATTCCTCTCTATAGCAGAGGAATATTTAACATAACGCACATAGAACTGGAAAGTTTCCAACCGTGTTTTTTATTAGAGTGTAAGAAAGGCTACAAGCTAATTTTATGGAAATACCGTAGCACCTATTAGTAATACAGGAAATATCACTTCCATTTTGTAGCACTTAGAAGCGAAATGTTTTAAGGAAAATGAGTGTGTGCTAAGACGTGAAATAATAATTATAGTGATAATATAGAGTGAAGTTAACTGCAATAGTGAAATTAGAGCCTATATAGGATAACTGAGAAAAGCAAAATAGTATTTTTACTAGTTGTAATTGTATGTGTATATGCGCTTATGCAATTTGTTTTGTGTCAAAGTTATATATTGGTCACAAAGTGTATTGATACAATTTATTAGAATTTCACACTTCCATTATTAGTTCACTTGACGTATCTAAAGTTTTGCGTAACCAGCTAATTGATTTTGTTCTTTGTCCAGACAAACGTTTACAGAGTACTTCCGAGAGAAACTTGTCAAAACAAAATGGAATTACGAGATTGAAAGCTACTATCTTTAACTATTCTATTGATGAGTGGACAGATTCTAATAAATAATATCCGATGCAAGACTCTTTAGATCTATTTTTCCACATTTTATTATTGTGTGTCTAAATTTTAAAATAATTCTTCTTTCTTCACTTGAATGGTACAAATATTTTGTTGGTATTACAAAATAATACAAAATTGTATAAATTTCTGACTTATGTAATTGTTGAATTTAAAAATGTTTCAAAATAACTAAATGGTCTCCTTTGTTTATTTGAATGATACATTTATTTCCATTAGTAACACAAAATTTACAAACATAGTAAAAAATTCTAAAGTAAAAATTTCGAATGTAAGAATATCAGACGACAGCTAAATATTTTCACAAAGTTTCATATGTACCTCCATGTACAAAAAGTTATGAAAATACTACAAAATTTTGAACTATTTTATTTTTAAATTGAAAATTGGTCAGGAAATTTTGAAATGCCCTGAATGTTATTCTTTTCTGGACATAAAAATAGTACAAAATTCAAATTTAAAAATGAGTTGATGAGTTGGTTTTGAGATTAACGTCCCGTTCAGCAGCGAGGCTATATGAGAGTGGACCTACTGATTAACATGCAGTCCGAACCATATTAGCTCCCGCCGGGTATCGAACCCAGCTGTCCACCTCCAAAAGCGTGTACGCTAACTTGTTAACCACGAAGGAGCTCTCAAATTTAAAAATGTCGTAATACAACTAAATATTACACCCAAATTTATTTATTTTACATACTTTTAAGTGCCACAAAAATACACAATTCAAAGCTGATTAAAATGCCACTTCTTCGCTTATTTAAATAATACACTTTTTTAGTTGGTGCAAAATATACAAAATAGTAAACAATTTGCAATTTAAAAATGCAGCACCACAAGTAAATAGGCAACGGAAATTTTAAAATAATTCTCCTTCGTTTATTAAAATGATACACATATTTTTTTGCTGTTACAAAATCATAGAAAAGTATTATAAACTTTTTATTTTGAAACTCTTGATTTAAAAATGTCGCACTGAAACTAATTTGACTTTCTTCGTATATTTGAGTGGTAAAGTTTTTTTTTGAATTATGGTTCAAAATGTTTAAACAGTACAAAATTTAAATTTAAAAATGTCACACCACAACTACATAGGCTACCCAGACTTTTTAAATAATTGTCATTCGCTTCTTTAAATGGTACAAAGATTTTCTTGCTGGCACAAAAGGTACCAAATTCCGGGCTAGTTAAAATGTAAATTCATCGCTTATTTAATATACTAAAGTTGAAATCGTGACTCCCATAACCACACAACTCTAGTGAAGAGATTATGAGAAACCAATAAAAACTAAATATTTGTTGGAAATGTGAACTTGGAAATCAGACTTTTCATACTTAGTGACATGTTATTCAGCAAAGGGTAAACATTAAAAAAGTCTGGTTTCGAAGTTCCATTTCCGCCAAATATTTATTTTATTGAGTTTCTCAATATCTCTTCAGCTGCACTTTTGCGGTTATTTAAATCGTGGCTTCATTTTTTTTTCAAATAATACATAGAATTTCAAGACGTCACAGCACAACTGACTGAGTCCATTAAGTTTCATATGGTTCTCGTTCTTATTTAAATGGTTAGAAATATATTATCGATATAAAAAGGTACAAATATAGTATAGAAGTTTGATCTAGTTAAATTTTGATTTCGAAATTCGCACCACAAAAATTGGTTTGCAAATTTTAAAATACCCCTTCTTTGCTTATTTCACTAATACATTTTTCTGGTTGGGGCAAAATATACAAAATAGTACAGCATGTTGCACCGCAACTAAATAGGCCATCCAAATTGTAAAATAATTCTACTTTTAAACGGCGACTCGCTAGGATGAATTCTGTTTCCCTACAACTGACGCTTCAAATACGCACTAGAGGCTGTGGGATAACAAGGTACGCCTTCTGTTGCAATGTTTTACCAGATATCTAAATAACTCCATGTATCTTGTTATTGCAAAAAAAAAACCCTGCAATTATTTGGATAACAGCTTGTTGTGATGAAAAAAGGAAGGAAAAAGCTGATGTCAAATTATAGTTCTTCTGTGTGTGTATGTGTTTTCTTTATAAGGTATTAACTTTCTCTCTCTCTTTTTCTTTTTACATCCACAAGTGCAAGAAATTCTATCATAAGTCTCTGTAAGGAACAAAGAATGTTTTCTTTGAACAAAATTAAATTATACAGATCTATTGGTGCGGAACACGAACGCTTTCAAAAGAGCATGGATATGAACGATAATCATACCATTCTTCTAAATTATACAGTAGCGTGAAAAACTGATATTAAAATTATACAAAAAGCAAGCATAAGCTTTTTTCTAGCATGACAACACATTAAACGTAACTCATTAACTTTTTGGTATCACAAATTATCCCTTTACGTGTCGGTATAGACCTATTCGTTTTCACATTCGAGCGACGAAAGAAGAAATTGTGGTGATAGTGATGATAATCGAATTGGAGATTTCGATTAATTCAAGTTTAATAGCCCTACATATTGAAAAAAATATTTCTCGATGTCTGCCCATTTGTTCGTCTATCGGTTCGTCACGACTTTACATGCACTCAAATAGAGATCATACTGTTCAACGTATCTGGACCGAATTCTAAACATGAGGTTTTTATAACATTTTATCGTTTCGAATTCTATATCCCCCGACACCTAAAAATAAAGGTAGTTTACTGAAGGATGAAAATTTAAAATACAAGTAATTACATTTTCTCAATTTTCTCAAAAACTACTGTAGCGAATATGTTTAGATTTTTCAAATATATTTTTATTAACAATCTCCACCGTAGTATGAACCATTTCCCTGAAAAAATACATAAGGTGTAATTTACTGTATGGTGCGTTTTTTGAACTATTAGTCATAATTTACATTCACAAATAAACGTATAATTAATAACCGAACAATGACATAACTCGTTTGTCATGTAACCATTCAGAGTGAGTGGTTTGCTCTTAGAGTGAGCTTTTGACCGAAGCTTTTCCCATTAACGCTTCAGGCAATTTTGTTTATGTTTTGTAAAGAAATATTCCATTAATAACCTAATATACTGCATAACTCGTTTGTCCTCAAAACATCCAGAAGGAGTGGTTTTCTCAAGAAGTGATTTTGTTTACAATTTTCTCAGTAATAGACGGATTTTTTCTAATTTCAGTAATAAATGTTTCCTTAGAAACTCTATAATATAGTATAACTCGCTTGCCCCGAAAAGAAAAATCCGAAAGAGGTAGTTTACTTTGACGATTTGCTAAAAAAATAACTCGAGCTATTTGGTCCAGACTTTATAAATAACCATTTGGAATAAATCGTTTATCCTCAAAATTACAGATATAAAATAGTTTACCTTTGGTGGTAACTTTTCCCGATGCCTTCGCAAAAACAACTCAGGTGATGCTTCTTGTTCATATTTCATAAATAAATGTTACATAAATAACCTAATGATATGATATAATTCCTTCATCATGAAAATCTAGAAATGGTATATCACTTTTGGGAGTAAGTTTTACCCTGTGATTTTCTCAAGAACTCAGGCGGTATGGTCATATTTCATAAATAAGTATTTTATGAAAATATTAACAACATAGCATAACTCGTTTGTTCCGAGTGATAGTTTACACTTGGAGGTGACTTTTTCGACGACTGTTTCACAAATTATTCAGACGCTTTTACTCATAGTTCACATTCAATTATTCCTTAACCGTACAACGGCCAACCTATTTTCCAAACATAAACAGCAAATGTGAGTCCAATGGACTCACACTGTTGATAACATATTATCAGACCTTACATTGTGTTCCAAAGTGTAATTTCGTATAATATTTTTAAGTATTTCGTACGGAACACGTAAGTATTACAACCATGTATTTCTATGGTGTTTAAAAGTCGTCAGTGTTGCCATCTGGAGTTAAATTTTGGCAGAAATTCAAATTATTATTTGAAAAAACAAGATAGTTTAATCCAAATTTTAATAGGAAACAACTTTTCAAACTACACGATTATTAAGAAACATCTTTCATAAAGTACTGTAAGATTTTAGAAACAATATAAGTAATATAATTGCTGATTTGGAAAGTTCTCGTAATCTTCTGGAACTACAGGAGGACATTCTTCATTTCACATGTTCGTTGATTTGCATTTCTTGCAGTATCTAAATACAATCGAATATTCAGAACACACATGCTTTCGGCAAGTCGTGCAAGTTTGCCTTTGCAGTCGTCCTTTCCGAACATCACACAAGTAACATCTTTTCTTCTTTCTTTCTCCAACTACGTCGCTAACACGCATTTCATCATTATTTTTGATCTCAGCAACAGCAGACTGGATTGATTTGTGAATATCTACATCACTTCTATTGCCAATATGTGGCTGGCTGAGACTTTCTGCTATCGCAGTAAAATAGTCCTTTCTGGAAATATTCCGATCAGGATATAACGTACTCCAGACAACACAGGCTGCAACAGCACATACGTCAAGCACATTCATGAAAAAATGAAACGGCCATCTGTTGGTCTTTCTGCTGCATGAATATTCATGGATCAATTGATCCATCGTGTCTACACCTCCTTTAGTCTCATTGTAATACAACACTATCTCTGTTTTTTGTTTCAGTTACATCAATGTCTCCAGAATGGTGCATGCTTGACAGAAGAACTACAGATCTGTTCCTTTTAGGGACATGAGACACAAGGGTAAAATCTTTTGGAAACCAAACATTGATGACTTCTCTTGCTTCCTTCTGTTTGGTAAAAATTCAGGTTTTTTCACTGTTTTTTCACTGTTCCCATCAGTGTAAGACCATTGCGAAGCAGAGTGCTGGCGAGATCAAAATGTGTAAAATAATTATCATATGAAATATTTCTTTTACTCCAAAAATAAGGCTCCGCCAAATGCAAGACCACATTTTGTCCCAAGTTTGTTGGTTCTTGTGTTATTTTCTTTCCCAATATAAGGCATACCATACAAAAGGCAGTATGTTTCCGAATCTGATATCCACCATATCTTCGTCCTATACTTATCAGGTTTGGACGGCATATATTGCGTAAATGGACACCTACCTCGGAATGGGACAAGGTGTTCGTCAACAGTCAAATTTACCCTTGGCTCGTAGTGCTTTTTCAAACATTGGTTCATTCTTTCCCAAACGTCACATATTGGCGCCAGTTTATCGTTGCTTCTTCTGTCATTTCTTGTTGTTTTGTCATCGAATCGGATGAATATGCACAAATATTTGAACATATTATACCCATCGCAGCACGAAATATTGGCGGTCCATACTTTTTGTTATATATCATTTGTATATTCAGATCTTTGGCTTTGAGATGAACCGCAGTATACAAAAGTCAAAGGAAACACTTCATTTCTTCCTCATCGACCGGCTCCCACTGATTCTGCTTGTTGTGTCTTCTGTGTTTACGTACTGCTTCTCCATTGGTATACCGAACAATAGTCCTCAACACAGCATCTTGAATAAATAATAACAGAGCGTCCAAGGGATCTTCGATTGTTTTATTAGGAGGAAGGATAATCTTATTGCCTTTTCTCCTAATGATATTTTGAGATTTCGTCTTCTGTGGTCGAGGAGGTTCAGAATATCAGGCGGTCCCGTCTTTTGCATGGAAAATCTTTTCATTAGTTCTGCACTGATTCCCAACATCTTCATTTTCAGAATCACTAATCATATCAAACTTCTGACTGTTCACTTTCCCAATTACTTCCGCTATCTTCAAGTTCACTGCATATAATATTCTCATCCTCCAACAACTGGCAAATTACTTGATCAGACCGCAGAATATTAGATGAAGCTGTCATTTTTGAACTTCCACCAACACTAACACACACTAACAGTTCCACTAACAGCACCACAAGAATCAACTCATAATAACGTGCCACATAATTAATATTTTAAAGGAAATTCTACATTTCTTACTACCTGGAACTAAGATATATAACACATATTAGTAACGAGTCCATTGGACTCATCTTGGCCTTTTGTGTAATGAAATAAGAAAAATATTTTATAAAGGCATCCTAATTTATATTTTTTCAGTTGCAAACTGTATTCACATTTTGCATTACCTACCGATAGCATATCTATAAGGTGACATCTATTGAGCAAAAAATGAATTCCAGACGAATAAAAATTATACTCGATGAGTCCATTGGACTCACGTTGGCCGTTTAAGGGTTAATAATTCGAATATATGGCATAAATTATTTCTAACGAAAATATGACTAATGGATACTTAACCTTTGCGCCTAAACTTTCTTCGAAGAAAGTTTTCCAAAACCCGTTATTATATTCGCGTTTTCTAAATAAATATTTGAGTAATAGCAGCAACCTAAATGAGCCAGTTTAAGAAATTCGAGAGAGCAACTTCACTGCGTTTGGTCCGTACCATTTCTTAAATATTTTTTAAAATGTAACATCCAATCACAATTTTCCTAACAAAATTGAAACTTCTTTATAAAATTGCCTTGTTGTGGCCAAATGGTTCAAGTGCAGTGGTTGAGGATTTGATTCCCGGTTAGAGATAGTGTACTTTCATCCAATGGTAAGGTATAGATGACACGTCGGTGCAAAGAAAAAACTTTTTAAATAAGTGTAACCAAGCTAATCAATGATACAAAGAAATAACACAATTTTTCGAAATTATTGAAGAAACGTTAATATTAGGTAGGTGCGAATGAAGTGTTCTATCGATGATTGTCAATTACAAATGTATAAAGTGAAAAATACAATACCAGGTTAATCAGTGGTCTCTAGATAAAGTTATACTACTAAGAAGTGATTGATATACCAAAAAATGTTATAATCGCTGGGAGACATGTTACACTGAGAAAAAATTGTAGGTGGCGTACTTAAAAAGGTAGGTCAGATGCATAATTCCTGTAGTTCTTAGACTTAACGTACAGTGGACGTATAACTGAAAACGCACGTTTTGTAATACTTTCAGTATAAGTGTTCCATCTATAAGTACATTTTGTATGAAACAATATAAGCGGTCAGGATCTCACATACAAATGGACGTATATAACATATAGCTGAGAAATGTAACACAAGTATATGCATGTGATATACGGAAAACGGTTAGATGTCAGACATCTTGCAACGGCATTATGTAATATCGAAGAGCAGTGCATATGTAGCATATGACGAACGTATGTTCGATACGGATTTCTGTAGTAAGCAAGAGGATCCCGTATATTTGTACAATATACCGCTGTCCGGAGAAAGGGTTTTTCTCACTGTCAGTGTAGTAAAACACAGTGGGTGAGAGAGAGGCTCACTAGAGTTCGATTTAGAAATAAGGTTGGCGAGAATTTTATTTAAAAAAACAATAATAATAATACAAATCACACATAGTTGAGGGCGAGTATTGAAGTTCGTATACAGGTTTGCATTCAAATGAACGTTAATTACAATACCTGTTGAACATTGCGGGGGGCTTGCGGACAAGCATTTCAGGAGGTTCGATATTGTAACGATCCTTGCGAACTCCTGTGCCTTCCTCACTGTATAGTGGGCCATAGAAATTCTTGATGTATCCTCGTCGCCAAAAGTGCCTTTACATCGCCGTGACGGGTATGTGACCGCGCAGTACTCTAAGGAAGGGATGGTTGCATAAGAAATTGTGATTAATTTTGAAGAGTTTTTATTTTGACTAGGGAAATAACGTAGGTATAGGGAGTAAAGACATAGATTAGAAGCATCACCGCACTGTCCTCTCTGAAAATATTCGTATTCTCAGTTTTTCAATTTACTGTTTTATATGTTAATAACTGCTAACAACTGCTACTAGAGCTTTTCACTCTTCAGAACTTAAGACATGTTCGCAGGGCACTTTTATAAGTCCTAAATGTGTGCGTGAACTATTTCATTCCTCTCACTGTAATTATTTGAGAATGGAAACCGATTACGCTGAACGTGAATATGTTTCGCTGTCGTAAAGCAAGGACCGTAATAAATGTAGATAAGGTTCTTATTATTCTAGAAAACACAGAAGTATTTATTCCGTATATAGAACAATATAATACAGTAACTAAGAAACATCATAGTCACTTACGCCCGCAGGACTTTTTCCAACGGGGGAGAGGGCAAAATACCGATATAGTGTTTTTCATTTTATTGCCCTATATATGTTAAGTTAAAATCCATAACATTAATATTGATAGCGTATATCGTCTTCCGCCGCTGTAGCCCATTAGTCACAACATTCATCTCCAGACATGATGTTGAGAGAATAGAAAGAAAGATATATGAACAGTGGTGTAATTAATTTTACTGCATCCTGGATCGATCGGTCATTGATTTACTCATACACCACCAGGCCCCCTGTCCCAGGTATTTCAGCTCCTGCCTTATATATAGGGTTCCATGTCAGAAGGGCGGACAAAAGGGCAAACACAGAAAGGCCCGAGTCAAAACGGCCCGCAACAAAATAAACCCGCTACAAAAGGGCCAGACCAAAAAGACCCCGCGTCAAAAGTGCCCGGGTGAAAAGGTCTCCGCAACAAAATGGCCTGAGTCAAAAGGACCCGAATCAAAACGTCCCTCATAAAACGGGCTCTGGCCAAAAGGATCACACAAAAAAGAACCCGAGTCAAAAAGCTCTGCGTCAAAAGGGCCCGCGTCAAAAAGGGGCCTCGCTACAAATGGGTCCGAGTGAGCCATGCATGAAAAGGGACCGAGTTAAAAGGTATCCGCAACAAAAGGGGCCGAGTCAAAACGGGTCGAATCAAAACGACCTATATCTAAGGGGCTGAGTCAAAAGGGTCCCAAGACCAAAGAGTCCTAGTAAAAGGGAACTGCCTCAAACAAGCCCGGGTAAAAGGAGCCACGCTACAAAAGGGCCCGAGTCAAAACGACCCCGCGTCAAAAGTGCCCGAGAGAAAAGGTCTCCGCAACGAAAAGGCCTGAGTCAAACGGGCCCGAATCAAAACGCCCCTTATAAAAAGGGCTTTGGCCAAAAGGGTCGTACAACAAAAGGACCCGAGTCAAAAGGTCCTGTGTCAAACGGGCCCGGGTAAAAAATGGGCGTTGGCACAAAATGGCCCAGTCAAACGGGCCAGAATCAAAACGCCCCTTGTAAAAATGTCTCTGGCCAAAAAGTTCTCACAAAAAAAGGATCCGAGTCAAAGGGTCCTATGTCAAACATGCCCGGGTCAAAAATAGGCGTCGCTACAAAAGGGTTTAGTCAAACGGCCTCGCACCAAGAGGGCCTGGTTCAAAAGGTCTCCGAAAAAAGGGTCCGAATCATATCACTTTTCATCAAAAGGACCTGGGTCAAAAGGGTCCGAGACAAATGGGACTTGCGACAAACGGGCCCTAGTCAAAATTGCCTAGCTACAAAAGACTCGAGTCAAAAAGGCCCCACGTCAAAAGGATCCGGGTCAAAAGGTCTCCGCAACAAAAGTGCACAAGTCAAAAGTGGCCCCGCTAAAAAGGGCACGGGTCAAAAGGGACCCGCGACAAAAGGGCTCGGGTCAAAGGTCTCAGCAACAAAAGGGTATGAGTCAAAAGGGCCCGAATCAAAACGACCCTGATCAAAACAGCCGTGTCAAAATGGTCTCACGACAAAAGAGCCCGAGTCAAAAGGGACCTGCCTCAAACGAGTTCGGGTCAAAAGGGGTCCCGCTACAAAAGGACCCGAGTCAAAACGGTCCCGCGTCAAAAGGTCCCGGGTCAAATGATCTCGGCAACGAAAAGGCCTGAGTCAAAAGGGCCGATTCAGAACTCCCTTCGTAAAAAGGGGTCGAGTTAAAATGGTTCCACGACAAAAGGACCTGAGTCAAAAGGCCCTGCGTCAAACAGGCCCGTGTCAAAAAGAGGCCCCGCTATAAAAGGGCAAGAGTCAAACGGACTTGCGTCAAATGGGCCGATTAAATGTCCTTGCAACAAAAGGGCTTAGTCAAAAGACACGAATCAAAACGCCCCTCATCATAAGAGGCCGGGTCAAAAGAATCCCACGACAAAAGGTCTCGAATCACAAGGGCTCAGCGTAAAACGGGCCCAGGTGAAATGCGACTTCACTACAAAATGCCCAAGTCAAACGACTCGGTGTCAGAAGGGCCTTGGCCAAAAGTCTACCCAACAAAAGGGCCTAAGTCAAAAGGGGCCGAATCAAAACGCCCCTCATCAAAAGGGCCTTGCTCAAAAGAGTCCCACTACAAAAGGGTCCGAGTCAAAAGGCACTGCGTCAAACGGACCCGGGTCAAAAGTGGCCCCGCTACAAAATGTTTGAGACAAAACAACCTCCCGTCGAAAGGGCCCAGGTAAAAGTTCTCCGTGAGAAAAGGGCTCGAGTCATAAGGGCGCTGCGTCAAAAGAGCCTGGGTCAACAGGGTTCTGCGACAAAATGGCCCGAGTTAACAGGCAACTACGTCAAACGGGCCCTGGTCAAAGGGGCACCGCTACAAATGGGCACAGGTTAAAACGGCCAGGCGTCAGCCGGGCCAGAGTCAAATGTTCCTCGCGTCAAAGTGGCATAAGTCAGGGAGGTCCCGCGTCAAAAGGGCCCGGTAAATACTGTTTCACGGGTAAAAAGCTTTAGATCAAAGCAAGAATGGAGATCAAGCATGCACAAGGTGTTTGTGTCCTCTTCGTAAATTGAAGTGTTTGTGCAAAAGAAGGAAATATATATGTGGTTATTAGTAACAAAAAGGAAATTTTAATGGTGATATTAGTTTTGTTTGCTTGTTGATTGGTTTGCAACAATCGCTTTCGCTTAAGTCGTTCTCCATGAAAGTTTGCATACACTCCCGTCATAGGCGGACTGGGTGTATTAGGGCCTAGGCCGCGGTTACCATGGAGGGCTCTCAGACTATAATATCAATTTCTAAAATATCGTACAATCAGTGGCGCTACCAGCTATGAGCTCGGGGGCTTATGCCTCCCCGAAACAAACCTGGTCGCTCTTATACAGTCGCTCTGCAGACAAATTTCGGTGAAATTTCAAAATAGATCAATGCATAAATGAATATTGAATTAAGTCAAACCACTGTCGAAAGAGAAATATACAGAGAAAACGGGGTGTCTAAAAAGTCCCCTTGACTTAGGATAACTCTGTTATTATCAGAGTTACAACAAAATGTAAGAGGAAATACCGTCTTCAAATAAAGTTTTTAATAGACAGTAACTTCATTCATTTATGTTCTGGGTCCAGGTAAATGGTAACGTTGCATTTTCATGTAACGTTATGCGCATATAGAGCGTACAGCCCAAACGACTTATCCGATTTTAAAAATTCTTGCACTTTAGATTGAAAACATTATATTTGGAGACGGTTTTCCGTCTTACATTTTGTTGTAACTCTAATAATAAGAGAGTTACCGTATGTCATGGGACTTTTGAGACACTCTGTATAGTAGCTGAAACACTAAACAAATAGTAGCCAATAGCTTTTTACTATGGAAAGAACACAACAGCTTACTGGAAATTGTAATAAACAACTAATACTAACTTTTGACTCTGGAATGAACACGACGTTTTACTGAAAACGAAAACTGCTGAACAACTAAAAAACTAATAATTTTAAAACGTTAAGATTCTTTTCAGTTCAGATTATGAATGGCAGAGTTCCTGAATAACTTCATTCACAGACACTAAATTTAACATATCTCTTTCCATTTTCATTAGTAAAAATGTGTCCAAAATGTCTTCACACAAATTAGCTCTGAGATTTGTTTACTCTCTAATTTTAACTTTGAGAAGCACTTTTCACATGTCTCTTGTATGCATGGTAGAGACAACGCATATTTGTATGCAATGTATAAATTATTAAAACAACTAGACTGACAGAAATTGGTACAAAATTTTCCCTGCACATGACAAAAAGTTTTTACACAAGTTGTTTGCAGCATCATTATCACTCTTGCCGTGAATCCGGTCCAAAATGCTCAATCTCCCATAGCATGCTCAGATGCATAATCATCATCATCTTCTATGGATTCAGGGGCATCATTCTCTTCAGGATCATCAAAAACCAGAACGTTTTGGGACAGAATATACGACAAAGAACTTCTGGAGTTCTTTGTATATTTCCTCCTATTTTATACTTAGTTTTTTCGCAAGAACTCTGAAAGCACCTGCAGACACACCAAGCTTCCCGATTTCCGAAAAGTGCTTGGGATCCAGCATTTGGAGTTCATTTGGCTGCTGAAATCTATCACTGACACATGTAACAGCTGTATTCAGAATTTGTGTTGAATTTTTTTATTCTGAATAAATCATTTTCACTTATATTTAAGTTCTTTCCCAGTTCAACTGCCGCAAGCTCTCCTGACAATTTCTTCTTCTTTAAGATTCTTCTGGGCGGAAAGTCTTTTTCCATTGCTATCTCTATACCAGATTGCACAAACTGTTGTTTATTTACACAAAATATTTTTGTATTTTCTTAAAGCTTAAACAGACATCTTTTGCCTCTATTTTTTTCTGAAGCTAGTGCAGCAAGTTTTCTACAAGTCTCCAGGTTGTACGATAGTCCAATCCCTGAGACTGCGTGTATTTTGAAACAAGCTTCGTTTTTGTAAACAAGTCCTGAAACACAGAGCACATCATTACAGTGTTATATTCTGTCAATTTATTCAGCAAAGTTTAGCTTGAAATGTTGATTTCGCATTAAAACTCCTGTCCTGTATATCATCATTGAGGAACAATAAAAATGAAAGAAATCTTGACGATGATAGACAGTCGTCTCGTCTTGGCTTCATGTTTCGTAGCGAAACTCGTTAGTGTCGGCTACCGCATTCAGTGCCTTGTATCTGCTCCACAATCGTGTTGCACCAACTTCTTGAACTTTTCGTAGTTTGTCATGTTCCTCGTGGCTTGCATCAATCATTTTCTTCCAAACTTTCTTTCTTTTGTAGTATTCAGACAGAACACGGTACTGGTTTCAACGACACCAAATAAGTTTGCAGCTTCAGGGATATACTCAGTCAAATTTGTCATAGCCAAAATAAGAGCATGAGCCATGCATTGGGTGTAAATGATTTCAGGATTATCCTTCTCCAGTAATACTTTAACTCCTTTATAGCATCCACTCAAGTTAGCAGCTCCATCAAAAGAGCAACTTACAATATCAGTAATCAAAACATTGTTGGCACAAAGTACTCTTTTGTTTTCATTTTAAGTTACTTGTCTTATAGTGTCATTCTTTAAAACAGCCGCCCAAATACTTGACCGCTTATAACGCAGAGTATTACTATAGTAAGCTGATTCAACACTGAAACATCTTAAATAGAATCAACCATTATTCTGAAAATGCCCGCTTTCTTGCCGTCTTCCACTGTTTTCTCCTGCAATTTTGTAAACGTTTTCGATAGAAAATATTTTTTAAAAAATACGCCGTTTTTCCATTTTTGAGTTATCAAAAATAGACCTACAAGATGTATTAACATCCATAAAGAACCAATCAACCTATGGTTAAATATGGACCCAGCTACAAACCAGACCCCAGTCTTCAACGATGAAAAAGCCCCATCTGCCCAACATAATGAAAAAAGTTCCAGGTCCCAACAGCTCAACATGATGAAGAAAGTGCCTAGGAGCCCAACTGCTCAATGAAATGAAAGGTCCCCAACTGCCCAATACAATGAACAAAGGACTCAGGGCCACAACTGCTTAATGTAATGTAAGAAGGTCCCAACTGTCCAACATATTGAAAGAAGGGTCTAAGGCCCCAGCTACAAACTAAATCACAGTTTCTGATAATAAAAGACCATAGTGAAAGATGGACCTAGTCACAAATCCAGTAACAAAAGGATCTTATTGAAAAAGACAACTTACTGATTGAAAGGATGGAAGAGGAGTGTGTGTTGGCAGCATAATAACAGTGATCTACGAATTATTCTGTTTTAGCTTTTCTCTCTTTCTCTTTCTTTTTTTATTGTTTCATATTTTTTTCTGAGAGGGCCTAGGCCGCGATTGTGGCCTAACGGCTCTGGCCAGTCTGGCCCTGACTCCTGTCTTTCTGAGTTAGTATCCTCGTGACATAGCCCAATCAAAATTTATCTATTGCTGATTTTCCCCTTACTTGTAAAATTTCATTTCTATCCCTGGATCAAAGTATAGTATGAAAAATATTCTGTGGAAAAGATCAGTTTAATTTTACTGTGAGAATACATATGTGGATCTGCATACAGGGTTAGTGAAAACTATTGGGACAGAACAATAATAACGACATGCGCGGACGGAGGAAAAATAAATGTTACAAATGGTATTATTGCAAAACCTGCATTGATTTGGAGTGTGGTCACCATGGAAGGCATCTTGAATTCCACCATATTGCATATCACACAATATTGTTTTAAATGTAAAAGTTTATGATTTTACACTTCAACTTAGGCTTGAATATTCCCACAAATGAGAATGTGAACTCATTTATTACACATTATTTGTTTGAGACAGAGTGTGCTATGTTTGACATATGTATCTAATAGAAAAAAATGTATCATGATAGAGCAGTAACAAAGATATGCATAGACAGAGGAAACGCCAATGTTACAATTTGGCATTGGTGTAGAAACTGTGTTAAATGATTTAGTATACATCATAGTAGCCATCTTGAATTCCGCATATTGTATACCACAAAATATTTTTAAATAAAAAGAGGTACGTGTTGAGTTTTGATTTTGATTTTAACGCAATGACAAGGCCTGAGGGGAGACAGGGTAGACAGCGTCTACCCTTTAGAATGTTATATGTATTAAGCCATTAAGCCTAAATTACTAACTTAAAATTTTGCACTTTAGATTCTGAACTTAAAGTTTCCTATAATTTGTTCTGAGCTTTTTTTAATGCTTGCGTATGAAAGACAGAAAGCAATGGATCTCGCGAAACCTTGAACATTATCCCTATAGAAGCGTAGGAGAAACAAACAACCATGTGCGAAGTCCAAAGACTCGTGCTATGTAGTACAGTGAAACCTCTCTAAAGCGGACAGCCATGGGGAATCAAAAATTATCCGCTTAGAGAGGTTTCAATATTTTATGACGTAAACTAGTAAACAAGGTAATACACAATTAGAAAACAAATATTTTTGCATGAATCATGTATTTACGAATATTACAAAAATGCCTGAATTATCCTCCGCCACCCAATACTCTATGTTCGAGGCACAAAATGGAAATAAGATGATATAGTTCTCTGCTCTTTACACTTGCTACTACTTACTACATTTTCGGTATGTTGTTTTAATTTGTGAGTTAATTGCAGTCCAGTAGTGTCTTTTTTCAGACAATATGTGTACCCGAGGGCCAAAAATATCAAAATTGTCTTCTGCTTGCTTACAGATTCTAGCGGCACAGTACCATAACGTGTCATCCCAAATTGTGGGTAATTGTCAAACACTTTTCTGTCTAAAACAGTTTGGGTGGGAGTAGATGTAAGCAAAGGACATGAGAGTGTTGTTAAACAGAGACTTCGTCCGGGTTGCTGAGCAGCCAGTTGAGAGGCAAAATGTCACAATGCTTCCTTGATGACACATGTACGAATTACTAAAAATGTATTTTTACTGCACTTTCCAACTTGTTTCTAGAGAAAGTGTCCGTAATACGGACGTAAATAATACCTATAAAAGACAGGAAAGACTGTCCGTGTCCGTACTAGACAGTGTCCGCTTTAGACAGGTTTATCAATATGTTTTTTCCTATTACAGTGTTTGGGGATTAAAAGATATGTCCGTTACGGGAAGTGTTCGTTGGTAGAGGTTTCACTGTAGTACTTGCGAAAAGACAGTCGCTGTTCTACGTTTACTGGGGTACCTATCTTAATTTTAAGCTGGATTTGTAAGTGACAGAAACAGACCGCTATTTCTTCTTGTTTGTTTTTATTTGAAACCAACTTTCGAGCTCCCTCTATAAAGTGTTAAATTGTTGTATCCTTGAAGAACATTATTATATATATATATATATATTGTCCCTACATGTCTCCAACATCAGAATAAAAAAAAAAAGAAGACTCCCTAACGAAAAGTTTAGATGTATTGGCAATTCTATCACTTTTATATTTTTCGCGACAGTGACCAGTACTTTTACATGTCCCGGTAAATGCCCCCTTCCGGTTCGAATTTTGAAAAAGAGAAACCTTTTTGTCTTGGTCTGGGGCCTGGATCAAGGTTCCCGTGACCAAATTTTGGTAACTCGGTCCACTCATCTGGTCCGCTGGCATACACAGACACAAAGATATTTAGATAGACACACAAAGAAACTCTACTTTATTTATATTAGATTCTTCGCTCAATAATTGTGCAGATGAAAGATTTGAAAAATACAAAAATCTGGTCATTAAAGAACTAATACATTATAGAATATTTAGTATGCATCAACAAATTATTCCATACGGCAAACTGAATGACTTGATATCCACCTTTCCTAATACTTTTTGCTCAGATCAGCTTAAGAATGAACTTATCAACATATGTTTCGATAGAACAAACACATTTCTCTTCCTGAATACTTGAAATATATTCTCAGTAATGAACCTCAAAGCATATATCAGGAAACAACGAAGCTTCTAAATATGGTATTGAGCATTCCATCAACTCCAGTATTTTGTAAACATTCAATGAATGCCCTGAAAAGAGTGTGACTTACTTAGCAAACAGCATGACAAACTTTCTGAATTACGGACACTTACAATAAAGAACTTGGTATGGAAGCTTTGTAGGAACCTGAATTCAAAAAAAAAAAAAAAAGAGTTATTAATGTTTTCGCCGAAATGAAGAACAGGGTATGGACCTCATTCACAAAACTGTAAGGTATTAGTTAAGGTATTTGATATTAGGTATTAAGTTAGGTGTGGTAAGGTGTTTGGTTTTTTACTTCTATCGTTTTTTTGTTCACTTTACAGTTTATTTCTAAGGTATTTAGAAATGACTATCCCTAAGGAAGGTATGGGGAAGTAATGCCCCCATTTCTTGCAAATGAGGTACCATTCAGAAATCTATACTTCGAAAAAAAAACTATTCACCAAATTTCACTAATTATAAAATTTTATACTTAAAGGAAGAGAGTAAACATATGCCTTACAAATACTATATATATATGTACAGCGAAACCTGTCTATGCTGGCGAACATTGGTTCCATGAAAAGTGGCCAACTTACAGAAAATAAGTGTGATTCGTGTATTTTTAGAATAGGATTTCTAGTATTATTTGTTTGTTAATAAGCAATGGCACGGCAGCTACTTTAAAATAATGTATATAGATTAATCATTTAACTACTTTTTGTTTATGAGCTACAAGTGTTTTCCTCGGAGTAAAAGATGTTTTGAGAAATGTTAAGGGATTTCATATTTCAAAACCTCCACTACCTTTTGACAAGAAGTCATGTGCCAATAGTTGAGAATTGAGATGGTTAGCTTTAGCCTTGAGAATTTTCCGAAATTACTAAAGCTCCCCACTGATGAACGGAGCTGATAGGCTATAGCTAATGATTTTACCAAAACAGATACGGTAAACAAATACGTGCAATCATTTCCGGAATTCCTGTACGTGCTTTTTCTTATTTATGTCTTCCTTCCCCAACCCTTTATCAGGGTAGTGTTCTAGCCTTTGACTTCCAAGAACAAATCGTGGGAATCTATGGTTCTTTGTCTCCACTTACAAATACAGAACATCTGCTTCGCGTATGGAAATACGAAAGAGTTAAGAAAAACAACAAACTGGTACTTTGCGTGGCTAAGATATGCAGGTAAATTTATCATTATCATCATAGGGTAAACATTGTTTCAATGTGGCCAACTTCCAAGATAGACAGGTGGCCAAGTTGACAGATTTTACTATATATATATATATATATATATATATATATATATATATATATATATATACGTTGTGGCCCATTTTAATCTTCCACGGAAATATCTCAAGAACGGTTGAACATAAATAAACTGAAAAAAAACTCAAATAAGAAATACCATGGGGCAAATCGAATGATGATATCAGGGTGCCCCCAGGGCCGCTCTTCAAGTGGGCCCGAGGCCAACTTAAAAATTTTAAATGGAAACATGGGGCGAGTGACACTTCATTCGATAGATCTTTAAAAACTAAAAAACGATGTGGCAAACGGTTTTTCATATAGGTCACCGTATTCAAAATGGCCGCCAAAATATGTTACCTACATCAGATAAACGTCCAGTATCACTAATATGAAAAGGGTTGAAAATAATAGCGGATGAACAGAATAGAACTCCTATAGGAAATCACAGAGGGTATTATTCATTCCACGCCTCGAGAATGATCCTATGAAGAAAAAGATTATTAAAGTGTAAGTGATAATGCTAAAGAGGAACTCTAATTCTTAGAAAATTATCTTTCCGATCTCCTTCCGTAACGGGTGAAGCGGAAATGAATGGCGAAATTTCAAATGAGAACCCCCGTATTTACTTGCAATAGGTATTGTTTGTCTGAAACACTTGGTTGAGTTGATTTTTGGTTTAATGTCTCGTTCAGCAGCGAGGCTATATGAGACGTGGACCTACTGATTAACGTGCCATCCGAACTACACGTGCTCCCGCCGGGAATCGAACCCGGGTCTCCCACGCCAAAGGCGCGTACGCTAACCGCTTAGCCACGGAGGAGCTCCTGAAACACTTGGGGTGTACAAGTGACTGGTACTGTAATGAACCAATATTCTGCAGACGGCTTTTGAGAAAACCAACGTTTCTACACATTGTTCTAAAATTACATTGTTCGACAAATTGGTTTCGCATTTCAGTTGATTGATTTTGCACAAATTATTTCCTGCAATCAAAATGGAAGGTACCGTTTAACAAGAATTTTACCTTCTTTTTCCCATTACAGACATATATCTCATAAAAAACATGTAACAGATAATTTTGTTGTGTAGATGCAATTTGCAAAAACTAAGGTGTTCGTTTGGATTTTCACCGTTCCTTCCCGTCCCCTTCACCCACTTATCGTTGGACCGTTTTCTAGGAATTAGATTTCCTCCTTTGCATTATGGCACCTTTACTCTAATCATCTCCGTTGCAACATTTTCGAGCCGTGGAATGATAAATACCCTCTATGATTTCCTATAGGAGTTTTATTCTGTTCATCCGTCATTATCTTCAACCGTTTTCATATTAGTGGTACTGGCCGTTTTATCTGATACATGCAAGATGTCTTGGCGGCCATTTTGAAAACGGTGGCTCATATGAACAATCTTTTGTCACAACGCTGTTTAGTGTATGAAGACCTATCGAACGAGGTATCACGTGACCCATATTTTCATATAAAATTTTAAAGTTGGGCCTGGGCTAAGATGAAAGGCGACCCTGGGGGCACCGCGACATTATTCGATTTGCCCCACGACTTTCCTATTTGCGTTTTTGTTTGGTTGATTTATGTTCAACCGTTTCCATATTAGTGCTACTGGACGTTTATGTGATACAGGTAACATATTTTGGCGGCCGTTTTGAACACGGTGACCGATATGAAAAATCTTTTGCCACATCGCTTCTTAGTTTTTAAAGATCTATCGAATGAAGTGTCACTCGCCCCATGTTTCCATTTAATATTTTTAATTTAGCCCCAGGCCCGCTTGATAAGTGGCTCTGGGGGCATCGCGACATCGCCGTTCGATTTGCCCCATGGTATTTCCTATTTGAGTTTTTGTTCAGTTTATTTATGATCAAAAGATTTCGAGATATTTCCGTGGAAAGATTAAAATGGGCCACCCTGTATATATAATGGGTGTGTCTACTCCGCCACTGATTTAACGTCCCGTTCAGCAGCGAGCCTATATGAAAAAAGGCGTCTCACAAATTGATGCTATAATCTTCCTACATACTACGTTTATCGTCCGTTTCAAAAGCCCACGATTTGTCGCGGTGGTATTCATAGCCAAAAGTTCAACTAAAAGAAGAAGGAATAGTAAGCAAACTACAAGAGGGATGTGAAACAACCATACACACTTCCACTGGCTAATAGAAAAGGGGAAAACAAAAATAGCTACATGTTTTTGCCTTTTGAGTACTCATATTTTTTTGAGAATATATACTTGACACATGTCATTTAATCTACGCAATACGTGACCTGTACGCATGAAGGTGAAAAATATTCGTGAAAAGTAAACAGAAGGGACTAGTTGTTGCTGCTGGAACTGACCTTGATAGCTACTGACTAAACGTCTTGTAACAAGAGGGCAACAAATTACCCATAGGTCTCTTGCAGCTATACAGCGAGCTGTGTGCTTTGCGTGTCACTCCCTCTCTAAGCCTTGCTGGAAAATATTGTTTGCTTTTCTTGCCTTGGGGCAAGGATTAAGAAGGCACCCTTGCACACCTCAGGGAGTGGGACGGAGTAACATAAAATGATCGAAAGACAACCGATGCTAATATAGAGTTAATAGTTTCGAGCAGTGGCATAAAGCATGGGCTACCACTGACCTTGTATATTATTATTATTATTATTATTATTATTATTATTATTATTATTATTAATGATGATAATAGAAAAATTATTAATAATAATAATAATAATAATAATAATCATTAAATTTGCATAACAATGAACAAAAAGTGGTTGTGTTTTTGTTTTGAGACCATTAATGTTTTCCACCCTAAATGAAATTCCACCATACATCTGCGCAGTTCTCGTGAATTACATTCGTAAAACGTTAGTTTTTAAAATTATAACTTCCATCAAAAGTCGCCTCTGATACTGACGTTGGTTGTCATTCCTTAACAGTCTTCGCAAAAATTCGGAGTATAGTAACGTAATGAAAAATGCAGACAGTCATTATAATTGTTACGTTTATTATCGCTACCTAAATCACAAATTTTTGCGTTAACAAACTATTCTCGGGCTCTTTTATTGCGGAGATCTTTTGACCGGAGCCCTTTTAATGAGGGGCGTTTTAATTCGGGCCTTTTGACTCGGGCCCTTTTGTTGTGGAGACATTTTGTCCCGGGTCCTCCTGACGAAGGGACGCTTGACTTAGGCCCTTTTATAGTGGGCCAATTTTTGACAAAGGCCAGTTTGACGCAGGTCCTTTTGACTGGGGTCATTTTTGCCGAGGGAACCGTTTGACCGGGCTTTATTTATGAGGTGCGTTTTGATTCGGCTCCTTTCGATTCGGGCCCTTTTATCCCGGGGCCTTTTGACTCCGGCCCTTTTGCAGTGAGCCCGTTTTTCACCTGGGCCCGTTTGACGCAGGGCCTTTTGACTTGGGTCATTTTGTCGAGGGACACTTTAACCCGGGCTATTTTTATGAGGGACATTTTGATTCGACCCCTTTTGATCAGGGCCCGTTTGATGAGGGGCGTTTTGATTCGGGACTTCACTCCCCCCTTTTGTTGCGGAGACAATTTGACCCAGGCTCTTTGACGCGGAGCCGTTTGATTTAGGGGCCGCGGTGGCTCAGTGGTAGAGCGTTACCTCTGTTGCCTGGGATCCCGGGTTTGATCCCAGCCCACGCCAATTGAACTTTGTGGTGGACAAACACCGTTTCGTGGGTTTTCATCCGGGGTCATTTGAGGCAGGGCCTTTTGACTTGGGTCATTTTGTCGTGGAACCCGTTTGACCGGGATCTATTTATGAGGGGCGTTTTGATTCGGCTCCTTTCGATTCGGGCCCTTTTGCAGCAGGCCCTCTTTTCTCCTGGGCCCGTTTGACGCAGAGCCTTTTGACTTGGATCATTTTGTTCTGGGACGAGTTTGACTCAGGCTCTTTTAATGAGGGGCGTTTTGATTCGTCACCTATCGACTCGGGCCCTTTTAACCGGGAAATTTTTACACAGGGCAGTTTGACTCGGGTCCTTTCGTAACGGACCCCTTTCCCCCGAGCCCGTTTCGCGCATGGCCTTTTGACTTGGGTCATTTTGTCGTGGGACCCTTTTGACCCGGGCTATATTTATGAGGGGTGTTTTGATTCGGCCCCTTTTGACCCGGGCCCTTTTGATAAGGGGCGTTTTGATTCGGGACTTCACTCCCCCTTTTGTTGCGGAGACCATTTGACCCAAGCTCTTTGATGCGGGGCCGTTTGATTTAGGGGCCGCGGTGGCTCAGTGGTAGAGCGTTCACCTCTGTTGCATGGGATCCCGGGTTCGATCCCAGCCTACGCCAATTGAACTTTGGGGTGGACAAACACCGTTTCGTGGGTTTTTATCCGGGGTCGTTTGAGGCAGGGCCTTTTGACTTGGGTCATTTTGTCGTGGAACCCGTTTGACCGGGCTCTATTTATGAGGGGTGTTTTGATTCGGCTCCTTTCGATTCGGGCCCTTTTATCCCGGGGCCGTTTGACACCGGGCCTTTTGCAGCAAGCCCATTTTTCACCTGGGCCCGTTTGACGCATTGCCTTTTGACTTGGGTCATTTTATCGAGGGACCCTTTAACCCGGGCTCTTTTTATGAGGGGGATTTTGATTCGGCTCCTTTTGACCAGGGCCCGTTTGATGAGGGGCGTTTTGATTCGGGACTTCACCCGCCCCCTTTTGTTGCGGAGACATTTGACCCGGGCTCTTTGACGCGGTGCCGTTTGACTCAGGGGCCGAGGTGGTTCAGTGGTAGAGCGTTCACCTCTGCTGCTTGGGATCCCGGGTTCGATCCCAGCCCACGCCGATTGAACTTTGTGGTGGACAAACACCGTTGCGTGGGTATTCACCCGGGCTCGTTTGACGCATTGCCTTTTTCCTTGGGTCATTTTGTCGTGGAACCCTTTTGACCCGGGCTCTCTTTATGATGGGCCTTTTGACTAGGATCCGTTTGACTAGGGACCTTTTGTAGCTGGACCCTTTTTGTCATGGGTCCGTTTGACGCAGAGCCTTTTGACTTGGATCATTTTGTTCTGGGATGCGTTTGACTCGGGCTCTTTTAATGAGGGGCGTTTTGATTCGTCACCTATCGACTCGGACCCTTTTAACCGGAAATTTTTACACAGGGCCGTTTGACTCGGGTCCTTTTGTAACGGACCCCTTTCCCCCGTGCCCGTTTCGCGCATGGCCTTTTGACTTAGGTCATTTTGTCTTGGAACCCGTTTGACCAGGCTCTATTAGTGAGGGGCGTTTTGATTCGGCTCCTTTCGATTCGGGCCCTTTTAATACGGGGCAGTTTGACTTAGGCCCTTTTGCAGCAGGCCCCCTTTTCTCCTTTGCCCGTTTGACGCAGGGCCTTTTGACTTGGGTCATTTTATCGAGGGACCCTTTAACTCGGGCTCTTTTTATGAGGGGGATTTTGATTCGACTCCTTTTGATCCGGGCCCTTTTGATGAGTTGCGTTTCGATTCGGGACTTTTGACTCGCATCCTTTTGTTGCGGAGACATTTTGACTCGGGCCCTTTTGACGCGTGGCCGTTTGACTCAGAGGAGGCGGTGGCTCAGTGGTACAGCGTTCACCACTGCTGCTTGGGGTCCCGGGTTCGACCCCAGCCCAAGCCAATTGAACTTTGTGTTAGAAAAACACCGTGTGCGTGTGTTTTCTCGGGGTTAACCCGTTTCCTCCCACTTTCTTGATTCCACCATTTCATTCATTACTCATCATCACCGTCTCCTTTAGCCTAACCGGCAAGAACGTGGGACGTAAAACTCAAAGATTTTTCTATATGGGTCTCCCCCTCCCCGTTGGAAAAAATTCTGCGGGCGTTAGTGATTATGATATTGCTTAGTTACTGTATTATATTGTTTTATACTCGGAATAAATACTTCTGTGTTTTATATAATAATGAGAACCTTATTTACATTTATTACGGTCCTTGCTTTACGACAGCGAAACATATTCACGTTCAGCGTAATCAGTTTCCATTCCGAAATAATTACAGTGATGCGAATGATATAATTCATGCACAAATTTAGGACTTAGGGAACATATCGTAGTAAATTCCTGAAGAGTGAAAAGCGCTAGTAGCAGTAATTAGCTCAGTCAGTCCTATAGTTCCTTAGTGAATTACATAAATCTTACATATGTTGTGTCTCTTTCTTTCTCTTCTCTCTACATCATGTCTGGAGATTAGTGTTTGGACAAATAAGCTAAAGTGGCAATTTTAAAAAGTAAGACGATCTACGCTATAAGTGACAGATGTTGATTTTTAACTTAACATATAAGGCAATAAATTGAAAAACAGAGATGACACTGCACTGATGCTTGAAATCTGTGCCTTTACTCTCAATATCTACGTTATTTCCCTAGTAAAAATAAAAACTCTTCAAAATTAATCACAAATTCTTATGCAACCATCCCTTCCTTAGAGTACTGCGCAGTCACATACCCGTCACGGCGATGTAAAGGCACTTTTGGCGACGAGGATACAAAGTCCGTTTGTTAGGCAACACTACTAAGGCCTGCTCCAGAAAAAAAATATATGGACACTTCTTTTGTGTGTCAATTCAAGAGAGGGAGATATTTTACTGGGAATTTTCTAGACGAGGAAGACCAATTGACTACATGTTACATTTCCCAAGTACAACACTCGGAGTTTGATTAAATTAATAGGTAGATACTACACATAAACGAATATATTTTTTTTAACAGCCCCCACCCAAGATATTGAAAGTTGACTTTCGAAAGGCTAGAAGAAGTGGACTGAATTGAATGAAATTGTGCACAGATATTGCAGACGTAAAATGAGGAAATACTGTTTTTTTTTCCTTTTAACAAGTTGGGCGGGGCACAGGTCTTCTAAACCATTGGTTACGAAATATCAAAAGTACATTTCTGAGGACGCCTTGGCCCCGATACTGTTTTGGGGCCAAGATTCCACTGAGGAAAGTAACTTTTAACGTGGTAGCGCAGCAAAGAGTGGACCGAAGCAAACGAAATTGTCTGTAGATATTGTATATGTTAAATAAGGCATGCCGTGTTTCCCAAGTGTCCGCATCCAAATTGCTTCAAATTTTGCACATCAACAGTAAATAGGAAATAAGTAGACACGTCTTTCTGGTTAATAACACTGCAACAACACTTACAGGGTAATTACACTTTCTGGTTAATTCTGCGGAATAACACTGTAACAATTAAAGACGCCTCTCGAAATACTATAAAATACTCTATACTGTTTGTGCGTACTGTTTATATGCCAAATTTGAAGAAATCGGAGGGTGACACTAGTTGAACACGAAAGGCCTTATTTTACATATATAATATCTACAAACAATTTCGTTCGCTTCGGTCCATTCTTTCCGCCACCTAACCCTCCGGTCCACCCAACAATTTTCTTCTTCTTCTTATTTTTTTCAGGAAATTAGAGTCACGTATTCCCTCATCTTATGTCTACAATATCTGTCCACAATTTCATTCATTTCGGTCCACTTGTTCTTGTCTTTCGGACGTCAACTTTCAAAATCTTGGGTGGGGGCTTTTGCCCCCCTAAAATCGCTGTTCCACAAAAAGTAAAAAAGACATATTTGTTTATGTGTAGTATCTACCTGCTAATGTTTACCAAAATCGGAGTGTTACACTTGGGAAGTGTTACATGTAAGTCAATTGGTCTTCCTCCTCTAGAAAATTCCCAGCAAAATATCTTCCTCTATAATAAACCATATGCGCTTTCAAATTCAGGAACCGGATTTACTATCAGATTCAAACTCAGATGTCTCACACCAAAGACGAGGATGCTAATAACTAAAACAATCATTCGACATATTTGTTCCTTGGCATATATTTGCTTCTAAACTTCTACACCTGTATATCCTTTTATTACAACACATTATAAAAACAGAATTTTAAAGATTCACTCCCGGGACCCGACTCAAACCAACAACAGTCATAGCCTATGTTCCTTATCCGCAATCTTGTATCGGTACGGTTATATCAGAACGTGAGTTGAGTTAATTTTGAGTTTAACGTCCCTTTCAGCAGGAGAATAAGAAGTGAAAACATCAGAAAACCTACTTCCCAATACTCATTGTTAGTATTTCAATTTCAATCCATTTGGGAAGTAGGAATTTTGTATTTGGAAATATTTTGTAAATTGACAAAATTGTGAATTTCACTTTCAAGTTATTACGGAACAAACAAGCATTCTATATGTGTAAGTGTCTTGATAGTCCCGGAACGATCAATTATAGTAGAGTGGGGTCACTTGGGGGAAGTTTTTCTCATACTGCGCTTGCGCAAACCCTCGACGCTGATTGGCTGGCGCAGGTCACGTGACCCCGCCACGCCCCTTGACGCTGATTGGTTGGCCACGCCCCCTGACGCTGATTGGTCGGTGGAGGCCACGCCCCCGGCCACGCCCCCTGACGCTGATTGGTCAGTGCAGGCCACGCCCCTTCACGCCGATTGGTCGGTGCCCGCCACGCCCCCGGTCACGCTCTTTTACGACCTCCTATCTACTGCGCTGACTGGCTGGCAGCGGACCCCGCCCCGTACGCACCGATTGGTTGGCGCGGGACTCCCTTCCGATTGGCTGGCAGCGGACCCCGCCCCGTACGCACCGATTGGCTGGCGCAGGACCCTCCCTCTTTACGCTGATTGGTCGGCCACGCGCACGCTCTGCGCTGATTGATCTGCGCCGCACACCGCACACATGCCACGCGCCACATAAGACTCGTCCCCTTTTATGAGCACTTTTAACATAGCAGAAATTACACAGAGACTACGAACACATAACATAGCACATACAACATAAGACTCGTTCCCTTTTATGAGCACTTTTTTCAACATAGCAGAGTATGGAGACCAATTTTTGACCTACTGCGCATATGCGCAAAACTGTTCCGATTCCGCCGGAGCAGAACTGTCGTTCTATTTATCAATGGTACCAGAACACACACACACACACAACAGACTGCAGATTGTTCCAGTTTAGGAGCAGACTACGGCTATGCGCAGAAACATAAAATAAGACATAACACCCCTGTTCTCTTTTACGAGCACTTTATAGCAACATAACAGAGCAGAGAATAAAAAAATAACAACACACACACACACACAGCAGACCGCAGACTGTTCCAGTTCAGGAGCAGATTACGGCTATGCGCAGAAACATAAAATAAGACATAACACCCCGTTCTCTTTTACGAGCACTTTATAGCAACATAATAGAGCAGACCGCAGATTGTTCCAGTTCAGGAGCAGACTACGGCTATGCGCAGAAACATAAAATAAGACATAGCATCCCCGTTCTCTTTTACGAGCACTTTATAGCAACATAATAGAGCAGAGAATTAAAAAAATAACACACACACACACACTTGATTGCTTAAGTGCAGTAAAATTAAATTTCCAATTAATTACACATTGCACGCATGCGCAGAAAAATTACACTAGACTACAGACTGTCCCAGTTGCAGTTGTGGTCCCTGTTCAATAGAGCAGACTACGTGCAACAAGCAGGTCATAAAAGACTATGACCTATTTTTCATCCCCTAAATAACATAGTATACACCCACACTTGGTTGCGTATGCCAAATCCGATTTAGTACAAATAACACGCATGCGCAGAAACATTTACATTTCCGATTCGACCATGCTGGTAAAGAATACCACACTTATTTCTACCAGGGTCTTATAGTTTATGTGGCATACGCCCTTTCTACGACAATTTTAACCGATTTGGATGAAACTCGGTATATGAGGGTTTTCGAACATGCTGATTACGAATATCATACTTATTTTTACCTGGGTCTTATGGTTCATGTGGGATACGTCCTTTCTATGATAATTTTAACCGATTTGGATGAAACTCTGCATATGGGGGTTTTCGAACATGCTGAGTACGAATATCATACTTATTTTTTAACTGGGGTCCTATAGTTTTTTGTGGCATACGCCCTTTCTATGACAATTTTATCCAATTTGGATGAAACTCGGCATATGGCTGTTTTCGGACATGCTGATTACCAATACCACACCTACTTTTACCTGGGTCTTATAGTTTATGAGGGATAAGTCGTTTGTATGACACTTAAAACCTAATAACTCAAAAACGGATCCACATATTGAGGTCGTGTTTCCAAGTCTGGTAATTGGTCATCAGGTACTACAAGATCCAAAACAATGACCATCGAGGTCAAAGGTCAACATACTTAAAACCTAATCACTCGAAAACGGTGCCACATATTGAGATGGTGTTTCCACATTTAGTAATTGGTCATCAGGTACTACAAGATCCAAAACATTGACCATCGAGGTCAAAGGTCAACCTACTTAAAACCTAATAACTCGAAAACGGATCCATATATTGAGATGGTGTTTCCAAGTCTGCTAATTGGTCATTAGGTACTACAAGTTCCAAAATAATGACCATTGAGGTCAAAGGTCAACACACTTAAAACCTAATCACTCGAAAACGGTGCCACATATTGAGATGGTGTTTCCACATTTAGTAATTGGTCATCAGGTACTACAAGTTCCAAAATAATGACCATTGAGGTCAAAGGTCAACATACTTAAAACCTAATAACTCGACAACTGAGACACATATTGAGATAATGTTTCCACATTTAGTAATCGGTCACCAACTACTACAAGTTCCAAAATAATGACCATCGAGGTCAAAGGTCAACACACTTAAAACCTAATAACACGAAAACTGAGCCATATATTCAGGTGCTGTCTCCACATTTAGTAATCGGTCATCAACTACTACAAGTTCCAAAATAATGATCATCGAGGTCAAAGGTCAACATACTTAAAACCTAATAACACGAAAACTGAGCCATATTTTCAGGTGCTGTCTCCACATTTAGTAATCGGTCACCAAAGACCACATGTCTCAAAAGTATCAACCATCAAGGTCAAAGGTCAAACTCGAAAACGGAGCCAAATATTGAAGTGGTGTTTCCACATTTAGTAATAGTTCATCAATCACTGCAAGTTCCAATATAATGACCATCGAGAGCTCGTAAACGGAGTAACGGATAAATTTTGTACAAAGCAGAAAAAGTGAAGGAGGAATAAATTTGAGTGGCCTATTGAATTTTGCACCAACGAGCAATCTAATCTGTAACTAGCTAAGAATTTCTGTACCTGTTTGGGTTATTCCAAATAAACGAAAAAAATAATTCGGATGGACTAACGAAAAAGAACGCAAATATATGCCATTTTAACTAGCTGAGAATTATAGGTCTTCTTGTACTAATTAAATAAACGATGGAATATTGAACCAATGAGAAATGTCATTTTTCTAGACCATGTTCTAATATTTAAACAAACAAAGGGGTGAATTTGAGTGACCTATTCAATTTTTGCACCAACGAGAAATAACTGCGTATTTTAAATAAACAAACAATCGGATAAATTTAATCGGCTCAGAAGTGTACTATTTAAACAAACGAAGGTCTCTTGAGTGAGATTTCCAATTTTGTAGCAAGAAGGACTATTTTCTAACTAACTCAGAATTTCATTTCATATTGTAATACTCAAATTTGGATGGAGTGTTTAGTTTTGTTCGAACCAGAAAATTTGATTGGATTATTTCCTTATGTACCAACTGGAAAAAAGTGAAGGAATAAATTTGGGTAGAATATCTAGTTTTGTACCTAACAAAATAAGAAAAAGAAGTGAAGAACGAATAAAATTTGGATGGACTATTTTCTTATGTACCAACAAAAAAAATGGAGCACTAGCGACAAAAAAGAAACCGAAGGAGGAATAAATTTGGGTGACCTAATCAGTTTTGTACTAAGCAGAAAATTTGTTGGCTTTTTTAGAAAAAACATTTTATCTTTTTGTGCTCTACAAATAAACGGAGGAAAAGCAAAGAGAGACCATTTTATGTGCCTTTTGTAACGAATAAACAAATTTGAAGGAGGTTCATTTTAACTAATCCTGCTGCGAGTAGATCAATTAGTACATAGTAAAAAAATAAAACAATGTGGTATTATTGCGACTTTCATTTTCGAATACATACGAATTAGGCCACTATGGCAAAAAATTCTACTCTCTCCTTATGCTTTAGAAACCCGCTAGTAGGGCGTCGATTCAGTAATCCATATTGGAGTATACCTTTTATACAACAAACAAGCTTCTTAGTCCCACTCCTGAAATTAGAAAACAAATTCTTTCTTCTACGGTTTTCGGCACGCATTTTAGACCAAGGGCAGCAAGACACTATATTAAATAACACTTCTGCTGGATAGAAATTCGATTCTCTCGATCTTCTGCTTTACTTGGAAATTATCCACATCTTAGAATTTATCAGGTTACATCTAGTAAAAGAAAACGAATAGATAATTTTGAGACAGTTCCATATGGGTAAATACAGTATTAGTAAAAACGATAGTTTTTAATTAAGTAGAGATAAGGAGAGAGTGAAAAAATGGAAAATTAAATTTTAAATCATTATTATTATTATTTTAGAGGTCAAAAGGAAGAATAAATGAATTTGAGTGGCATATGTACGGAATTTAGTTTTGTACCGGGCAAAAAAAAATTGAATGGAATATTTTATTTTGTACCAGCTGGGAATTTAGTGTTGTACCATTGTATCAATTTAAGTATTTTTGTACTATTTAGTACCACCGAGAAGGTGTAGAATATTTAGTTTTGTTGGCTTCTTTATTTTGTATTAACGACTAAAACCTTTAACACATACTTGGTTGTGTGCATTACAATGGCCGAAGTTTTTCATTTCCCTGTGGTACAACGTAATGGTCGCCCCGCTTATTCTAGGTCTACAGTTAGATATTTTCGATTGGATAATGGTATAAAGCCACGTTTTGTTGAGCACAATGCCCACTATAACGATGTGGTAGACAATTATTTGATGGATAGATATTTGTTTAATAGTCGCTATAACAAATGGTATATGGTTGAATTTGTTAAGCATTTATCGCAGGTAGATATTAAGATAGACTTTTTGTCGTTGGTTACTCGTTTAACCGCACACAGTTCTCTTTTCCAATCAGCTACCTTTTTTGCCGTGAAAACTAAGGGTAATAGTTATACTGTGACAGCTTTCTTTCGCTATGGGGGAACGCAGGACACTTTGGATGAGTTATTAAAGTTTTGGAATCATGTGTGCGAGTTCAGGCCAAGTATCCAGATTGCAGATTTACTTGGTTGCTTTACACGCTGTGGTAAAACTGGCCTTTTTGCGGTATCTCCTGATACCTATCTGTTGGACCTCGCGGTATTTGGAAACTTGGTGAAAAAGAATAACAAATGGTTTTTCTCACAATAAAGCTATACATACAGAATAATCCATTATGGCAAAAAAATACTACTTTCTCCTTATGCTTAGTTGGAGTAGACTTCGATACATTGTGTAAGAATTTCCAAATAATAGCGGTATTGCACTGTACTTATAATAGTCTGTAATAGTGCAGTTTATTGTAGTCTACCAGCAATAATGATCTCTAAGAGGGTTATTAGGTAAAGATAACAATTACACCGCCATTCTGCGAACAAATTTATAAGACCATATTCTGCTACTCAAACAAACGAAGGAATAAGCTCAGAATTTCTATACGTTTTGTGCTATTCAAATAAACCTATTCACTTTTATACCACCTTTTAGTTTTGTACCAACCACAAAAAAAGGGAGGAAGGTCCATTATAACGAGCTCACTATTTTTATACCATTTTGTATTACTCTATTTCATTTTTGTAACAATCAAAAGAAAACAGCTCAGAATTTTATACCTTTGTGTCATCCAGAGAACAATTTAAATTGACTCTCCCTTCACTATATGGGAATTGACGTGTGTTTAGCGAATTAGGTTTACAAAATACTAACGGCGACGCTAAAGTCCAAAGTTTCCCGGTCACTAACTAAATTGCGTCATAATTCATTTATAACTTAATCCATAGCAATTAGCGTACTAAAGAAAACTGATGAAGGACGACAAATCATGACATCATACTTGGCCATTTTCGATCACAACAGAAGAAATCATATCAAAGTAAGAAAAGTTTTTAATGTTCCATGTTCCACACCATCTATAAAGAGTGCTGCAGATAATTAAGCAACGTTACGCATGCGTTACCTAACATTTGTATTGCTAAGGTAGTGCCTATTGCTCAACGATTCAATTATTTTTTAAACTTTCTTTCCTCGTCTAAGTCCAAAAAGACAAATATATATTTTTGCATTTATGTATTTTATTATAATGGAATATATGACTATGGAGTATATTTGGAAATAATAGAACATACATCACGGCGTTATATTAACGAATTATTTTGTATTGCCTTGAAACATATTATTAAACACGGAGAATGCATAGAATGCTTTTATTGTAGGTATATAAGTAGATGTGTCACACTTGATTTGTTTTTGCTGAAGAGCAGAAAAATGACTAGCATGGAAATTGTTTATGTTTCACCTAGAGAAAAAGAAATTCAACGTGAAAAGGAAAAACCTATACTGTTAATCCAGCCGTCTGACCCCGATTTGCCAGATGAATTATGTGATAAAGTGAGAATCATATATCCAACACAAGAAATAGAAGAAGTGTATTATTTTAGACGCTATAATAGATATAATGATGAAATACTCCCGGAAAGTGATGATGACAGTGTTTCAAATATTACCTGTTTTGAACTGGAAGCTAATGAGTGCGAGTGTACTAGTGAAAGTATTAGTCATAGGTGTGTTATACAATTATTTAATGAGTATACACCAAATTCAGTATTATTATGTGAAGCATGTTCTAAACATAATGAGAATGAAAAAGATCACAACTGTTTGTTGCAGTATGATTACGAATTATTGCAAAAGGTGTGGACGCTCTTAATTAAACGTGAAATGAGAGAGAAAATCTATAAACTTTATATAAAGAAGCATTTTAAAAGTTGTAATATTAAGAACACTTATACTTTCGAGAAAAAATTTAATCTGGTATATGAATACATTACAGGGTGTGATTATTATATCAACAAAATAGTAGAAATGTTTTTAGAAAAAGATAAACAATTATTTAATTCTGTAAATGAACATTGAGCCCACTGTAGCATATGTATTTGATTGTGTAAGAATAGAAGAACTTGACCTGTTAACTATATTATTTTATAAATGGATCAATTTGTAGTATTGTAATATTACAAACATTGGACTAGCACATGTAAATAATAGTTAGAGCTAAAATGCTGAATTACCGGCAACTGAATTATCAGTGAGAGTCAATTTAAATTGATCTCTGGATGACACAAAGGTATAAAATTCTGAGCTGTTTTCTTTTGATTGTTACAAAAATGAAATAGAGTAATACAAAATGGTATAAAAATAGTGAGCTCGTTATAATGGACCTTCCTCCCTTTTTTTGTGGTTGGTACAAAACTAAAAGGTGGTATAAAAGTGAATAGGTTTATTTGAATAGCACAAAACGTATAGAAATTCTGAGCTTATTCCTTCGTTTGTTTGAGTAGCAGAATATGGTCTTATAAATTTGTTCGCAGAATGGCGGTGTAATTGTTATCTTTACCTAATAACCCTCTTAGAGATCATTATTGCTGGTAGACTACAATAAACTGCACTATTACAGACTATTATAAGTACAGTGCAATACCGCTATTATTTGGAAATTCTTACACAATGTATCGAAGTCTACTCCAACTAAGCATAAGGAGAAAGTAGTATTTTTTTGCCATAATGGATTATTCTGTATGTATAGCTTTATTGTGAGAAAAACCATTTGTTATTCTTTTTCACCAAGTTTCCAAATACCGCGAGGTCCAACAGATAGGTATCAGGAGATACCGCAAAAAGGCCAGTTTTACCACAGCGTGTAAAGCAACCAAGTAAATCTGCAATCTGGATACTTGGCCTGAACTCGCACACATGATTCCAAAACTTTAATAACTCATCCAAAGTGTCCTGCGTTCCCCCATAGCGAAAGAAAGCTGTCACAGTATAACTATTACCCTTAGTTTTCACGGCAAAAAAGGTAGCTGATTGGAAAAGAGAACTGTGTGCGGTTAAACGAGTAACCAACGACAAAAAGTCTATCTTAATATCTACCTGCGATAAATGCTTAACAAATTCAACCATATACCATTTGTTATAGCGACTATTAAACAAATATCTATCCATCAAATAATTGTCTACCACATCGTTATAGTGGGCATTGTGCTCAACAAAACGTGGCTTTATACCATTATCCAATCGAAAATATCTAACTGTAGACCTAGAATAAGCGGGGCGACCATTACGTTGTACCACAGGGAAATGAAAAACTTCGGCCATTGTAATGCACACAACCAAGTATGTGTTAAAGGTTTTAGTCGTTAATACAAAATAAAGAAGCCAACAAAACTAAATATTCTACACCTTCTCGGTGGTACTAAATAGTACAAAAATACTTAAATTGATACAATGGTACAACACTAAATTCCCAGCTGGTACAAAATAAAATATTCCATTCAATTTTTTTTGCCCGGTACAAAACTAAATTCCGTACATATGCCACTCAAATTCATTTATTCTTCCTTTTGACCTCTAAAATAATAATAATAATGATTTAAAATTTAATTTTCCATTTTTTCACTCTCTCCTTATCTCTACTTAATTAAAAACTATCGTTTTTACTAATACTGTATTTACCCATATGGAACTGTCTCAAAATTATCTATTCGTTTTCTTTTACTAGATGTAACCTGATAAATTCTAAGATGTGGATAATTTCCAAGTAAAGCAGAAGATCGAGAGAATCGAATTTCTATCCAGCAGAAGTGTTATTTAATATAGTGTCTTGCTGCCCTTGGTCTAAAATGCGTGCCGAAGACCGTAGAAGAAAGAATTTGTTTTCTAATTTCAGGAGTGGGACTAAGAAGCTTGTTTGTTGTATAAAAGGTATACTCCAATATGGATTACTGAATCGACGCCCTACTAGCGGGTTTCTAAAGCATAAGGAGAGAGTAGAATTTTTTGCCATAGTGGCCTAATTCGTATGTATTCGAAAATGAAAGTCGCAATAATACCACATTGTTTTATTTTTTTACTATGTACTAATTGATCTACTCGCAGCAGGATTAGTTAAAATGAACCTCCTTCAAATTTGTTTCTTCGTTACAAAAGGCACATAAAATGGTCTCTCTTTGCTTTTCCTCCGTTTATTTGTAGAGCACAAAAAGATAAAATGGTCTTTCTAAAAAAGCCAACAAATTTTCTGCTTAGTACAAAACTGATTAGGTCACCCAAATTTATTCCTCCTTCGGTTTCTTTTTTGTCGCTGGTGCTCCATTTTTTTTGTTGGTACATAAGAAAATAGTCCATCCAAATTTTATTCGTTCTTCACTTCTTTTTCTTATTTTGTTAGGTACAAAACTAGATATTCTACCCAAATTTATTCCTTCACTTTTTTCCAGTTGGTACATAAGGAAATAATCCAATCAAATTTTCTGGTTCGAACAAAACTAAACACTCCATCCAAATTTGAGTATTACAATATGAAATGAAATTCTGAGTTAGTTAGAAAATAGTCCTTCTTGCTACAAAATTGGAAATCTCACTCAAGAGACCTTCGTTTGTTTAAATAGTACACTTCTGAGCCGATTAAATTTATCCGATTGTTTGTTTATTTAAAATACGCAGTTATTTCTCGTTGGTGCAAAAATTGAATAGGTCACTCAAATTCACCCCTTTGTTTGTTTAAATATTAGAACATGGTCTAGAAAAATGACATTTCTCATTGGTTCAATATTCCATCGTTTATTTAATTAGTACAAGAAGACCTATAATTCTCAGCTAGTTAAAATGGCATATATTTGCGTTCTTTTTCGTTAGTCCATCCGAATTATTTTTTTCGTTTATTTGGAATAACCCAAACAGGTACAGAAATTCTTAGCTAGTTACAGATTAGATTGCTCGTTGGTGCAAAATTCAATAGGCCACTCAAATTTATTCCTCCTTCACTTTTTCTGCTTTGTACAAAATTTATCCGTTACTCCGTTTACGAGCTCTCGATGGTCATTATATTGGAACTTGCAGTGATTGATGAACTATTACTAAATGTGGAAACACCACTTCAATATTTGGCTCCGTTTTCGAGTTTGACCTTTGACCTTGATGGTTGATACTTTTGAGACATGTGGTCTTTGGTGACCGATTACTAAATGTGGAGACAGCACCTGAAAATATGGCTCAGTTTTCGTGTTATTAGGTTTTAAGTATGTTGACCTTTGACCTCGATGATCATTATTTTGGAACTTGTAGTAGTTGATGACCGATTACTAAATGTGGAGACAGCACCTGAATATATGGCTCAGTTTTCGTGTTATTAGGTTTTAAGTGTGTTGACCTTTGACCTCGATGGTCATTATTTTGGAACTTGTAGTAGTTGGTGACCGATTACTAAATGTGGAAACATTATCTCAATATGTGTCTCAGTTGTCGAGTTATTAGGTTTTAAGTATGTTGACCTTTGACCTCAATGGTCATTATTTTGGAACTTGTAGTACCTGATGACCAATTACTAAATGTGGAAACACCATCTCAATATGTGGCACCGTTTTCGAGTGATTAGGTTTTAAGTGTGTTGACCTTTGACCTCAATGGTCATTATTTTGGAACTTGTAGTACCTAATGACCAATTAGCAGACTTGGAAACACCATCTCAATATATGGATCCGTTTTCGAGTTATTAGGTTTTAAGTAGGTTGACCTTTGACCTCGATGGTCAATGTTTTGGATCTTGTAGTACCTGATGACCAATTACTAAATGTGGAAACACCATCTCAATATGTGGCACCGTTTTCGAGTGATTAGGTTTTAAGTATGTTGACCTTTGACCTCGATGGTCATTGTTTTGGATCTTGTAGTACCTGATGACCAATTACCAGACTTGGAAACACGACCTCAATATGTGGATCCGTTTTTGAGTTATTAGGTTTTAAGTGTCATACAAACGACTTATCCCTCATAAACTATAAGACCCAGGTAAAAGTAGGTGTGGTATTGGTAATCAGCATGTCCGAAAACAGCCATATGCCGAGTTTCATCCAAATTGGATAAAATTGTCATAGAAAGGGCGTATGCCACAAAAAACTATAGGACCCCAGTTAAAAAATAAGTATGATATTCGTACTCAGCATGTTCGAAAACCCCCATATGCAGAGTTTCATCCAAATCGGTTAAAATTATCATAGAAAGGACGTATCCCACATGAACCATAAGACCCAGGTAAAAATAAGTATGATATTCGTAATCAGCATGTTCGAAAACCCTCATATACCGAGTTTCATCCAAATCGGTTAAAATTGTCGTAGAAAGGGCGTATGCCACATAAACTATAAGACCCTGGTAGAAATAAGTGTGGTATTCTTTACCAGCATGGTCGAATCGGAAATGTAAATGTTTCTGCGCATGCGTGTTATTTGTACTAAATCGGATTTGGCATACGCAACCAAGTGTGGGTGTATACTATGTTATTTAGGGGATGAAAAATAGGTCATAGTCTTTTATGACCTGCTTGTTGCACGTAGTCTGCTCTATTGAACAGGGACCACAACTGCAACTGGGACAGTCTGTAGTCTAGTGTAATTTTTCTGCGCATGCGTGCAATGTGTAATTAATTGGAAATTTAATTTTACTGCACTTAAGCAATCAAGTGTGTGTGTGTGTGTTATTTTTTTAATTCTCTGCTCTATTATGTTGCTATAAAGTGCTCGTAAAAGAGAACGGGGATGCTATGTCTTATTTTATGTTTCTGCGCATAGCCGTAGTCTGCTCCTGAACTGGAACAATCTGCGGTCTGCTCTATTATGTTGCTATAAAGTGCTCGTAAAAGAGAACGGGGTGTTATGTCTTATTTTATGTTTCTGCGCATAGCCGTAATCTGCTCCTGAACTGGAACAGTCTGCGGTCTGCTGTGTGTGTGTGTGTGTTGTTATTTTTTTATTCTCTGCACTATTATGTTGCTATAAAGTGCTCGTAAAAGAGAACAGGGGTATTATGTCTTATTTTATGTTTCTGCGCATAGCCGTAGTCTGCTCCTAAACTGGAACAATCTGCGGTCTGTTGTGTGTGTGTGTGTGTTCTGGTACCATTGATAAATAGAACGACAGTTCTGCTCCGGCGGAATCGGAACAGTTTTGCGCATATGCGCAGTAGGTCAAAAATTGGTCTCCATTCTCTGCTATGTTGAAAAAAGTGCTCATAAAAGGGAATGAGTCTTATGTTGTATGTGCTATGTTATGTGTTCGTAGTCTCTGTGTAATTTCTGCTATGTTAAAAGTGCTCATAAAAGGGGACGAGTCTTATGTGGCGCGTGGCATGTGTGCGGTGTGCGGCGCAGATCAATCAGCGCAGAGCGTGCGCGTGGCCGACCAATCAGCGTAAAGAGGGAGGGTCCTGCGCCAGCCAATCGGTGCGTACGGGGCGGGGTCCGCTGCCAGCCAATCGGAAGGGAGTCCCGCGCCAACCAATCGGTGCGTACGGGGCGGGGTCCGCTGCCAGCCAGTCAGCGCAGTAGATAGGAGGTCGTAAAAGAGCGTGACCGGGGGCGTGGCGGGCACCGACCAATCGGCGTGAAGGGGCGTGGCCTGCACTGACCAATCAGCGTCAGGGGGCGTGGCCGGGGGCGTGGCCTCCACCGACCAATCAGCGTCAGGGGACGTGGCCAACCAATCAGCGTCAAGGGGCGTGGCGGGGTCACGTGACCTGCGCCAGCCAATCAGCGTCGAGGGTTTGCGCATGCGCAGTAGGAGAAAAACTTCCCCCAAGTGACCCCACTCTACTATTATCTTGCGAAATATACAGATCAGGAAAGCAAACACAACACCTGTTATAAATATTTTGCAAAGGCTATCCAATGATACCAAACGCAACCCTTATCGCTACCTCATTCGGAGGTACGGGGGATAACTTTAAAATTTTAATGTGAACCCACATTTCTTTTCGCACATTTGGATTCTGCAGAAAAATTGATAAATGATAAATGAGAAATGATAAATAAGCCAGAATGAACACAGGCCCTTCACAGATGGCGCTTGAATCAACACACAAGAAAGCGAGCAAGAAAACGTTATAAAAATATCGACAATCAGGCCTTTAGTCTGTGGTAAGATGGTAGCGTACTGAATTCCTGCTACAGAGATCCTGAGTTTTATTCCCGCGCAAGGCATTCTCTTTATTTGTTTTCCAAATATAAATATTATACATTTTAGTTTCAATTAATACTTTATTCACGTTACACACAATACAAATTTTGATAATTGTTTTGCAAACTAGCTTTATGAAGTGGTACTTAGTAAAAGTGTTATTATGATTAGAGGTCATAGGGTTATTTACAACAAAAGCAAACCATTTTTGTTGCAATTTGTATTTTCTTGCAAATTAATAAATTACGGGTAAATACATTATTTTTATCGAAGTTAAAATGTATAAACTTATTATTTCAGTAGAAAAGTACATACAAAATTGTTACTTTGCGCGCGAATTGAAATTAGGATCTCTGATACCGCAGGCCAATACGCTAGCCGTATGACTACACAGCACGCGCCTGCCAGTCCACATCTTGATAGTGTTTTGGATCCTCTGGTTTGCTCATGCAAGTGCTTACTCACGTGTTGTGCATAGCCCTCCCTGAAACAAAATTATAAATACGCCACTGTATATTGATATCACAAGATTTATTATGGTTACCACAGTAATTGTGTAAAACATGTTCTTGGCGCTTCGTGTCTTTATCAGTGGACAGTGTGCGAATTGCAAGGATAATAAGGGGAAATTCCCTTTGGTAATGCTGGCTGTATGCTATAACCAGGAGCGTCATTTCAAACGACTGTTGCATGGTAAACTGTAACAGTTGTAGCCAAGTGCGCCATTTAGGGGAGCAAGAGGGGACAATTACCCTCCTTCACAAGACTTTGAGGAATACATATACTTTAATCAATTGTCTGTTAATATACTACTACAAAACGTGAAAGTCTTATGTCGGTGGTGCTCTTGCCCCCTCAAGCAAAGTCTCAAATTATGCTTCCGGGTGTAGCATATATCCAGTATTACCAAAGGGGATTTCCCCCTCATATCCCTTGTAATACGCACTGTCCACAGATACAGATACGGATCGTCAAGAACATATTTTGCACAACGTCTGTGGTAACCATAATATAAATAGTCACATCAATAAACAGTGGCGAATTTAAGATTTTGTTTCGGGGAGGGGCCATGCACTACACGTGAATTAGCACTTACGCTTTTCCTTTTGGGTGCCAACAAATTTTAATGAAATTGTATATTTACGAAATTTATTTCGAGAGGTTTGAGTCCAATACCCACCCTATAATTACGCCACTGTCAATATATTTACGGATACAACTGATTTGAACATTTTTTTGTTGTATGCATTATAAACATATGCTGAATAAATATTTTACTTGTAGTTACAAATGGCTACTTTATTTGTTACAACAAGAAAAATGACTATAGCGGGACCTTTTGCGTTTAAGGTATAGATATTCCTCACTCTGCCACTTTATAACTTAACGCGTTCTTTCATTTATGCGCAGAGTCAGAAACTTTAAGACAGGCTTACTGGCTATTGCAGTTTGTAATATTGACACTTTAAATCTGCACTCCCACCTCGCGAAAGGTAGCGCGGAGGTTCATTTAACAAAGTCTGCTTTCCCCTTGTCAGTAACTTGTGTTCGTACTCGGTTATACACGTTCTACAGTTATTTTTAGTAAATTTTATCTAGAGGGACATGAACACAGACACATCGAGAACATTTAAAATTCCAAAAGTTCTCCCACCTGGAATCGAACCCGGTACCTCGTAAGCCACAGATGCACGTGGTAGTCATAAACCGGAGAGGGAAGTTATAAGATCACCGCGTTTTAGTAGTTCTACTGGAAACACTAGAGATACACACTTGTAATTCATTGAGTAATTTATTTGAGAGGGGCAAAGCATTTTGCATTGAATCATTGTCCTGGTTTCGTTTTTATTGTTTTTTCTTTGTATGTTTCATATAGCGCGTGAAATAAGAAATATATTTTTCGCTACGATGTCCAGAAATACTATTTTAACTGATCATAAAACAGAAATCTGTCGGTGAAGTAATATGGGGTAATATGTGGTACTCTATTTTTATACCGAATTCCTTCGTGGCTAAGCGGTTAGCGTTAGCGCCTTTGACGTAAGAGACCAGGTTCGATTCTCGGTGTGAGTTCACGTGGTTCGGATTCCACGCTAGTCAGTAGGTAAACTTCTCATAAACGTCTCCTCTGCTGAGAAGAACGTTAAACTCAACATCAACTCAACGTTAGTTTTATACCATCAATAGACGATACTATCCTTCTAAAACTATGCATTTATTTCTTTGGCACATATTACAAAGCATCGGACTATTTGCGAAATTAATTATAAACGCTTTAAGAAAAAGAATCTTTATGAACATTAAGTCGCTTCAAGCGTTCAAATCGCTTTATAAAAAAACAGATTATGAATTACAAAATCTTTTTACATTGTAAGTAAAATTATAAGCATATATTGTTTTTATCTCTCTCACATACTCTCTCTCTTACACACACTCAGTATCTGTCTTACTCTTCATATACACTTGTATATTGCAGTAGGTATCAGGAACATAAATAATTTTCATTTTGGACGTGTGATTTAAGGTTGGTATTCAAATCAGAAGTCAGTTCCAATTAAAACAATGTTAACGTTCCTCATGTTAGCGTCTTCTTATTTAAATGATGGACATTGTGAATAGATGTGACTGAAGTTTGAAATGTGACGAAACGAGTTGATTTTATTTTTTTTCTAGCACTTCAAAACAGAACAATATATTTAAGGAAATGTTTCTATATATTGAAAAAATACTTTCCACACCTTCAGGATAGTGATCGAGCTCCTAGACCACTGAACCACGATCACTACGCGTTAATTGATTCGTCTTTAGTCTGTTTACCTGTATAATATACACGCCGTATTTGATTCAAAGTAAAGTAGTTTCGTATTTTTTTTAAAAAAATCTGCAATATTGATAATTTAGTGAATAAAATGTTATAATGTCCTGCTAGTCCTCAATTACATATTCCTGTGTTTTGCCAATCGATTTGACTATAAACAAGCTACTGTTTTGAGCGAAAAGAAAAGGGCTCTTTATTTAGGCGACTGAGAGTAAGTAATGCTTTATGTGGATGGTTTTGCGTGGATATTTCCTAATTTTGGAGTCGGTGTGCGATTCGCGCCCTCTCCCATTAGACTTTTTCCTATGTTTCATTTACAAGGCTGGGCTCCAGTTGGATGCTGCTAAACGAAGATAATCTCCAGTGGAGAAATTCAGTGATGATGTGATCCTGAAAATAAAGGGAAAAAATGAATGGAGAAAATGTGTTACAGAGTTAATTCTGTTAATGGTTCTATATTTGATATTATCCGTTAATTTTGTGCATTTTAAAATTTTTGTTAATTGACACTATACTCTCCCTTTTCTCATTGTGTCTCAATGTGTACATTTTCAGAAATATAAAACAAATCAGGAACCATCATTTATATTTGCACCCTAAATGGAAGTACGCTTAGTGCGGGTAAGTTCTCGAACTCGTTTGAGTGTTATCGAATTTTGCATTTTTAATATTTACAAATTAATTACTGCATACCAATATTTAGCATTCTCAAGTTCTTCTTTCAAAGTATTACGTATCAATCAGTGGCGCCGGAATTAAGGAGCTCAGGCTCTGTTAGACTTCCAAAATTTTCATTGGAGGCTGGGCTCTTCCCTCCAATGATCGATCCATACTTTAATTGATTTGCTGGTAGGACTACTGTTAATACTTTCAAATCTCAGCGTAAGGCTTTTTGTTTACTTAAAAAATGACCTAATACATATATCGCATAATTTATCCGTATATTATTTGATACGCATATATGTATAGTCATTTGAGGTAAGTTAGCTTGTTTATAATAACTCCTTTGAGTTAATTATAAGATTATTTAAGTCCCCTGACTGTTATCTTCTCATCGGCGCTTCTGGTGCCCATATATTTGTTTTCTGGTATTGTGCTGTTTACTGTGAGTACAAGTATCCAAAGACTCCCTTTTTTCATTTCGTCAGCCAGCGTTCGCTCCACTTCTGCACAAAAATATTGTTTACGATTTGTGCTTTCAAGAGTTGGTGGCAACTTCAAGCCGCTGAGCTAGCTACTACCAGGCGTAATTAGTCTTGGAACAGGCGTTAGTTGGGTTGCCTATCTCGCGGACTTACCAACGATCAAAATGGATTATGCTTGAGAGCAACGCTGATATACAGTCACACTGTAAGTTTGTGAAGGGAACAGTTTTCAGGAAGAAGAATTGTTCTTCATGACAGAAAAATGTACTTAACCATTTAAAACTGGCTCTATCTTAACTCTAAATTATCAGTAATAAAAAATAATGTATTTTTCTTTAAGGTGTTTTTCACTTCGTCTGATGAATTTCCTCAGATACCAAAGAATTATGAATTATATAAAGGAGATGGTCTTATTTACGTGTTTGTGATAGATCTATTTGCTACCAAGAGCACTCCAGCAGTAAGGGACCTAAATCTGAGTCAGAGAAAGTGTTTGTTTCAAGACGAGAATAGGTTGGCTATTGCACCTATCTACACACAAATAGCTTGCAGACTGCAGTGTATATTCCAGCATGCCATTGAGAGTTGTAAATGTATTCCACACTTCTTTTACAATTACGGTATGTTTATATAAACAAGAACATACACCATTATATTTAATGTAAAGTTTTTTACATTTGCTAAACACATGGAAGAATCTATATAAAACATTAAGTTTACTTTAAAATGTAATTATATTAGTGTAAAAATTCCTCATAACTGTCTGACAGTAAATTATTATTGGTAGTGTCAAAAAAGTACTAAAAGTTCAAGTTATTTTTCAAAATAATCTCGAGATTACAAATTGATCCTTTTGGGTTAACGTAGCTACATATTCGAGCAGTGCCAGAATTGCAGTGCCTTGGGCACTTATCGGAATAGCAATGTGAATCTCCGATCATTATAATCCAAGGTTTCCCTAGCATTTCTATTTTGTACACACTCAAAAGAAGGGCATTAAGTCACACTAAATTGATGCATTTCTAAGTAAAGAGATAGTTTAGTTTCAAGAGCGATTTCAATAATATATATGGTGTTTATAGTATGAAAGAGGCAAAAGTGGACTCATTTCTAATGTTCAACATCAAACAGGAAAAAACAGTTTTGCTTACTAAGATTATTGTTCTTAATTTGAATGATAGAAACAAATTCTAAGCTCGTCGGTAGATGATATTAATTTTTATGTAATATTACAAGCGTAGGAAAGAACAACCCTAACATTAACCTTACAATGGTCGGGCGGAAAAAAGTTTCATAAACGGTCGGGCTGGGTATGGAGGACCCAAGAAGGTAAGATTTTATAACTACTTTGTAAATGATATTTTTAAAGTAAAAACATACTTTTGTGAAATTACAGGTATTTCTTAAACAGAAGAAACATTTCAGCTAAAAAGTGGTGCTTTTCCTTTTTTTAAAAAAATAATATTTGTAATTGTCTACAGTTTTTAGTAAATTATATAATATTTTCTACAAAATTATATAAAACGAACACTTGCTTAAATGTTGTTATAGATATGTACCTAGGTAATATTGTGAGGATACTTATAAGTTCACTTAATATAACCTAGGACACAACCTATGGTGAAATGTACTGAATGTCAAGAGGTAAAGTATTTTAGTTTTCATAGCATTCATTACACACCAATTTCGCGTGACTCTAACATAGCCATGCTTTACAAACTGTGCAATAGTATTTCCTTTCCTGTCTTTGCACCTGTGGTATCTTTCCCTCTTTCGTGTCTCCAGAGAAATTGGTTTGTCCACTTGGGTGTCCGGAAACCTTGCAACAAGAAGCCAAGTTTCACATGAGAGATTTGATTGCATTCTATGCTGCATCATGTAGGGCCTTGCCAGAGATTTACCTAGCTTCTTGAGATAACCCCGTTTTGTCGTTTTTATTAGGTTTGTCCTGAGAGTGAGATAGCCATTCAATGCGGCAATGTCTATGACTGCGAAAAAGGTACAGAGTGCCCAACACCTGGTTACTCTTGTGACTGTTTATTCACCACACATAGTATCAACAACGTCTACACCACTCTTGGTTTTGTTCTAATAAGTTACTATGCTAGGTTTCTTATTTTCACCGATTTCTAAGTAAATTTCATCATCATTGTTCAACAATCATGGTCACTAAATAATTTCAAGTCAGGATCTGCATCGGAATCATCCCGTTCACTTTCATCATCATATGAAATTTTATGAATTTCATTCACAAAAACTATTTCACGTTCCATTATGTTCTGAAGTTGCTCAAAATACCAACCCGTTGTTCGTATATACACACTCAAAAATGTCGAATAGGTAATCATAATAAATACGTAAATTTATTACAAGATTCCTGACAGTAGGAAAAAAAATTACGTGAACGGTCGGGCTGGGTCTGACAAGCCCACATAAGGTTCAGAGCTCTACTAAACTCAGGCCAACAATAAACCAAACTGGCTCGTGACACTAATATTTGTTATCGGGCGTTCAGGAAGGAATACGACGTTACAATTCAAACCGCTAACATTAAGTTCAAAAGTTTATATAAAATATAAGTACATGGGCCTCATGGACACGATCCGATCGTTCTAGGGTTAAAGAATGAATGTAGGCAATAAACACCAAAACTGAGATATTACCTAGTAATAACAGTTCATAATAATTAAAATCTTTGTTCTGGAGTAACAATTTCCGATAGTAAGGCACTCCAAGCGATTTCGGAAAGACAAATTATTTATAAACAACTCGTCTTGACAAAAGAAAGTGGTCAATATCAGATGGTCACTTTCGTTAAACCCCTTCCGTTGCACGGTACCTAATACAATTTCCGGTTTCCTAATACAGAATAGTGTACTTCATGCTCTCTATATCCATTACGAGGTATTTAATTTAGTTTGTGGAGTGGGCTTTATCCAACAACACCAAAAATGCAACTTATATATAAGTCAACTCATCATGATAACAATCAGTACTCGACATTGACACTTCCGTTCATCGAATTACTGTACTTTCTGTGGGGAGGTTATATCAGGATATTATTCGTGTGTAGCCTTCATTTCAGTGAATTTCTCTTCAAACGTTTAGGCTTTAGACAACGACTGCTCGCAGGGAGAGCAGGGATGACAGTAGCTTTGACTAAATTTTCGAAGCGTGTTGAGTTCTTGGAAATACTTGTCAAATATTACTAAGTTGCTTACTCTTACACTACAGTACTTAATATGTTTATATTGATATTATAGTACCAGCACTATGGTTAGTGAGGATATATGGATAGTAGATGATATTTTAAATAATATATTATGTGAAAGTGTGTGAGTGTGCGTGTGTGTGTGCATATACGTGGGTGAGTCCGCCAGCAATTGCGCTTGTGTGTCTGCATTTAGTATTCCCAGTTGAAAAAAATCTTGCCGTCATCAGTGCTTTTGATCGAGTTCTTCCGTTAAACGGTACGCAACTTTATTTCTGGTGTTAGATTACACCTACCTATTGTAGGCTTCAACTTACATATAAATTATATTGTCTTGGCCAATATCGAAGCGTAACAATATGTACCCAAGTTGTGTAACTTTTTAGAGCATTTTAGGTAAACAATATGACATTATGCACATGTGAGACGTTTGATGGCAAATGGCGTAACTCATTTAAAAAAATGAGATTAAGTAATTTCTGTTAACTTAAAACCATAACCTATTGGATGGCAAAGTTGATAATCTCAGAGTTAGAAATAGCCCAAGAGATGGCAGCACAAGGAACGTTGTAAATTCGAATTCATGATGACCATGGACGGCAAAGTGGCGTAACTCAGACAACATTCGAGAAGAACCACTTTACAAAGGACCTCGAGTCCATAAGCAAGAAGAACGTGTATGTCTTATTGCCACTTATACCAGCTATCCATCATCATATGGTGTGTACTGTTTCAGTAAAGATTATGCATAATGTTCAAGCATGACTTCGTTATTAATGTTTCTTTTTACATTGATGTTACCATTTTGTTTTTTACGAATGATTTTTACGTTCATTTACTGCAGTAAATTGTTTTTGTCAACATATTGGTATGTTACACAAGGGTTGGATGGAAAAGTGGCGGAAGTCAATATTACTGCTCATGTTAGATACTGATGTATTTATTAGATTAAATACAGGCAATTCTACAAACTTATGAGCTTATACCTACATAACGAGTCTTCAGAGATAAACGTCTAGTCACATAGGGATAAACATCTATAATACATGTAGAATTTCCTGCTTCATTTTAATATGAATCTCAATATTTAGAAATGACCAGCACCATTTTGGTTTTCAACCCCTGAATTATGTCCGATTTCACTGACAATATACGGACTCTGTGTATATATTCTAACAGTCTGTAGTTTCGGAGTTGGCAACATACCTTAGCAACATGACGGATTCGCAACAGAACTTCTTTCCTGCTTTTCGTCCAATTTGTCTACATCGATTCTAATATCACAAAATATTTCTAAAGAGACTTACGTCACTTTCCCATCGAACGCCTCATATTATTATTCTGAATGTGAAATCTTTATATATAAATCAAATCTTTATATATAAATCAATCTTTATATATAATCTTTATATATAATAATGAAAGAATGCAATCGATATCAATATATAAAACCTCTGATGCTGGTGATATTTTTTGTGTTATATTAGTATTATCCATGACATTTAATTCTGGAGTTTAACGTACACAGTAAAAATGGATCTTTCATTAAATTTGATTCTAGAACATCTACGTAGTGTTTTATCCGATACCTAGGAATATGATTGAGAATCGTATCCGAAATCCCGTGATGTGAGAGTACATGCTCTAAAGTTTTGTGAAGGTTCAATTTCAATTTGTACTGAAGGTATATGCTCTTATATGCAGAATCGATAATTCTCACTTATCTTAATATACTAGCAATAACCTTAGAAGTTTTACAAATTATTGTTCTACACATTATTTAGAAATCATCTCACTTATCAGCTGGAATCAATGATGTATTATCTGTCAGGAAACTAAATGTACAACCTATTTTTCGAGTCTGGCATTCCTGCGCTCCATCCTTGGAGAACATGAGAATTAAATCAATCAAATGTTTACTGAGGGCCAAAAAGAAAAGTTTGATCTGAATAAGACATTGCAGAGAGGCACAAGCTGTGAATACGAATAGTGCATAGTATAAATAAAGGATGACACCGAAAGAGAAAGCCAGAAACAGCTGTTAAACTTAGAAAAAAAGAGTAAAAATTGTCGAAGTGGGAACATAAAACACAAATACAACAAATACGCCGACAATTAAACATTCACCATGCCATGATCTTGGTGTAGTGGTTGAGGTGGTGGCTTGAAAATGCAAACTTCGCCAGTTCGAATCCCCGTCAAGGACATTTTTAAAAATTTTTGTTCATAAAACATACAGCTCATGAAAGGGCTAAAGAGGTCGTATTTAGTTTTTCGTAGCAATTATTATGATAATGTTTAGTACTGATAATACTTTTTGTCTCTGCGTATTGCTTTTATTCATTTCTTCATTTCGAAAGAGAAGAATATCCGAACAAATGCCACCAAAATGTCTCTTATTTTGAATGTAAACGCCATTTGCAATTAGTGAAGAATAAAAATTGAACGTTCCGAAGTAGCTGCTAAAAGTAAAAAGAAAAACTCGGAAGTGGACCTACTCGTGGTTACTAAAAGTAAAATTTCTACATGCCCTACACCTTCCGACCACGTTTCTACGTTAGCAAGTAAGAGGTTTGTGTTTAGGTTAGGCTGGTCAATACGTTTTGCAAAGGGGCCCGGTTTAGCTCTGACGCACCACAGGTGCGACAAGGGAGCAAAACACTTTTTCTCTCTCCCTCTGTGTGTCTATTTATCTATCTATCTGTATATATATAACGCTATTTGTGAATGCCATAACCACCCTAATTTTCGGATTGAGACGAATCTTGGCACAAACATTAATTTTTGAAATATCTTGATGAGTTCGTTAACCAGAATAATCAGATGAAAATGTTGAAAATTAGCGGCCCTTCAAACTCTTAAAAAGTTCCAAGGGAACCAAATTACTACCATAAATAGGTATTCAGAAAGTTTGAATAACTTTTCCTCTTTTACTGAAATTTTTCTGTGCAGGGACTTATTGAAATGTTGGACCCGATTAATCGCCTAAAGAAGGTTCACGCCCTCTCGCTACGGTCAGGCTTTTTTTTTGCAGGAGGAGTTTATTTTCCTATCGGAACAAGATGTTTATTAGTGATGATATGGAATTACACATTGAAAGTGAAGTAAATCATGTATTTCGAATTCGAGAGCCTGAATGGCACAGAGTGCTATTTGATTTGCTTTTCAGTAACACATTGCATTCCAAATAAAGGTAGGCAACATTAGTGATAAGTAAAACAACAACAACAATACTACTACTACTACTACTACTACTACTACTACTACTACTACTACTACTAATAATAATAATAATAATAATAATAATAATACGTGTTGTTTGTGGCAAGGTAGTATCTTCCTCAATTCTTCAAACGTAATGATTGTAACGCCATATCTCCGTTACAAACAAAATATTAGCAATTTATATCGAGAGAACGGGAAATTGTAGAGTGATGGGAGCAGCGTTGGATAATATGCACTCATAGTACTCAGAAAAATAAGCGATTTCAATGCAAAATGAAGGAAGAGTAATTGTCATGGGTAGACATGGGGCCACGGAAGAGCCCTCTTTAGGCAAAATGTCGATAACTTATATCGAGAGAACAGGAGCTGATAGTGGGATGGGACCAAAGTTGGACACCGTGGACCCATAAGGCGCATCGAAAAAATTAGGGGGGTGGGCGCCATCCAGCCTTCCTTATTTCCACATAATAATATAAAATTATATTGTCTAAACACACACACGAGTTAGGTACTAGTATTTATTATTATTATTATTATTATTATTATTATTATTATTATTATTATTATTATTATTATTATTATTATTATTATTAGCAGTAGTAGTAGTAGTAGTAGTAGTAGTATTATCATTATCGACATCGTCTTTTCATTACGTGAGCATGTTTGACACGAAACCACAGAAAAGATCCATCATTCGTAGAAAGAATAAGAATAATCAGTTACTATAACTGCGAACGACGGCGAGAAATACGAAAAGAGTGATTACCTGCAGCGAAAAGAAACAATACTTTATCTGAAATAGATAGAAAGTCAAGCCGAGATATATTCGAAATCGCATGCACGGCGCGAAAATCCAGTGTTTTGTCCACTTTTTTTAACTGACTCACCGAACGTGTTTCAGTAACTTACTTATTGCTAATTTTACTTGCTTCACTCGTTTAACTTGCTTTTTCTAATAACATTTAACGACAGGGACACGAACACACAAACATCGAGGACAGTTAAAAATCACAAATGCTCTCCCGCCGGCAATCGAACCCGGTATACCATACACCAAACGCGCACGTGCTAGCCACTAGACCAGCGGGGAGGGCACAGCTCACTCTCTGTGTCGTTAGGGATTACGAACACTGTATTGCCAGCTATCACTTCTGTGGGTTGTATACTATGATCACATGTTTCATCTTTGCTGGAAGAGTTAAACCTTTATTCTATGTAATACATGAGGTATTTAGACCTACATGCTCTTCATATAATTTGATAAAAGAGTCATGCTGGGAATAAGAAAAAGAACATTCCTTGGACAAAACGGAAACTATTGGCATCAGAAATATTTATCTACGAGGCATGCGCAGTAATATATTTCAGAATAGTTACTGTTTAGTTCAGTAAACGAAGAAAGGGGTATAGAGAACAAATATGTCGCGTCAACGATATCGACCAGAGTTGACAGAGACGGAAGCAGATGTGTAGTAATACAACAACTTGGTTAAATTGATAATTGGGTCTTTTTTCTGTAGTAGATCGTATCACAACTTTACGGGAGAGCAGAGGAAGACTTTCTAACGCTATCATATAGTAAGCTTTACTAACACGATTATATAGACACAAATGGATGTAACTGTGAGTACTACAACTTGGATTTAACGAAAGCCGTTTAGATATTCAATGGTTTGCAGGGTTGTATAAGACACAAAAAGATAAGACACAATACAATTCTTCATACCTCAGCTTCCAGTAGCTAGATACATGCAATTTCTGGTTAGATACTGAAACTGCTGTCGGATTTTAATACATGACGTATTGCAGGATACAAAATGCTTTGCATTACTTGTTTGTTTGTAGACAGCTACTAGCTTAGTGTTCTGAAAGGTTATGTATAAACTAGGGATAGCCAATTCCGGAATTATTACTTTTCTGACTCCCGAAAGTAAAACCGGACAAATTCCGGAATTCGGAAAATTCCGATTTTGGAATAATTCCGGAATTCGAAAAATCCGTAGTTTAGACATTTCTAATTTCGTTAACATTCCGGAATTCGGAAAAATCCGCATTTTTTCGAAATTGGACTTTTTCTCAATTCCGGAATTTTCTAAATTCCGGATTCTTCCCAAGTTCCGGAATTCTTCTGAATTAGGGAGTTTAACTGAATTCCATAATTTTCCGAAATCCGGAAAGTGAAAGTTCCGCTTGCGAAAAAATGAATTTATTCTGGTTAATATGAATCGTGGCCGAAATAAGTCTTTGACCAGGTAATGGCGACTGCTTTGAAAGACATAGAGAGTATGAGAATTCAATCTGCCATATTTGTAGTTTCGTGTGGAGCAAAAACAAACTTTTGAACCAACAGTTTAAGAACAACTCAAGTTGTTGATGTAAACTTTGCCGACATCATAAAAGAAATACGAAAGACATTTTGAATCGAAGAAATATAACATACAAGTTTGCCAACGGAGACAAAGAAACTTAACGTAACCAGACTAAAGACGAATCATTTACCGCGTAGCGATCGCGGTTCAGTTGTCAAAGTGCTTGTGCGAATCCACGTTGCAATTATTATTTTTTTTACTTTAGGATTTTTGATGGTGATTGATCAGCGATAACATACGTTTTATTATATTCAGATATTTGAATACTCGGATGTTTTAATACTTGAACTATCAAATCTTCAGAAATAATAATAAACTAATATTAATAATTATTATCTCGTAGAAGATTAAAAACTACGAGCTAATTATCGCTCAGGTCATACCATTAAGCAGAAACGTGACATTTGGAAAGAATATTTCGGTTTCGTTTAATATTCGTCACGAGAATAGGAATTTCTCATCTCGTTTCTAAAACAAATAAAATAACATGAGAATTAACATTTTACATTCGAGACAGGTCAAGACTAATTCAAAATGTTAGTCTCTCTTTGGAGATGAGAATCGAGACAAGACGAAAAGTATCGTAAACATTTCTCGTCTTGTCTCGATTCTCGAAATAGTGTATGTCCATTCTTTAACTAACAATTGCTCTGTAGACTGAATCTCATAGGCTATTTTGTTACATTGTATTTCAGAGATCATTGAATTATGCTCTGTGTAGGTATTTTGTAGCAAAGCTTTTATATTTACCTCTGCATATCCTAAAAAATTAGTTTATTATATGCCTTACTGTTGCGTGATATTCATTTATATTTATTACAGTTATTTTCCTTAAAACATACAGTAGAATACTTTCTACATGAAACTTGAATGGAACGTTCTAGTTTAAAATGTTGGTAGTTGCAGAGGTGTGACTTGAAGGTACGGAACCCTTTCCCCGAAATCTCTACTTTTAAGTAAGTTTTGCCAAATTTCAGACCAACTTTAAAACTTTTATTATTATTATTATTATTATTATTATTATTATTATTATTATTATTATTATTATTATATCAACACCGTGTATAATCTTTTAAAGATATACGGTTTGTATCTGAATAGTAAAAGCTAATTGTCGATCTCGGTCGTCGAAAAGTCTTCAGGAGGCAAGAACATCGGTCACTTTGTGGGTTTGAGTTCCGAAGGGCCAAGTATACGGGCTCGAGCCAAAAAATGTTAAAAGTTATAGGCTTCAGCCAAACATGTTCAAAATAGCTGGGACCGGGTTTAGGCTTCTCAACGGCTCGAGCGGCTCGGCTTACAGCTCATTCACTGTCGAACTGAACCGAGAAGTGAGCCGAGCCAACAGCTCACCCAATCGAGCCGAATTGATCCATCGGCTTAGTTGAGCTGAGTCGAAACGTGCCGATGGACTAGTTTCAACTTAGCTGGCTCGAACCGGTTCACATGAGCCGAGTAGGTGACCCATCCCAACCGACAAAAAGCTCGAGCCATCGGCTCAATTGAGCTGAGTCGATGACTAGTTCCAACTGAGCCGGCTCGGGTCATCCCAACCGAGCCGACTCGAGCTGTTCGCTCAGTTGATACGAGCCGAGCCGGTTGATATTACTACCCGAGTTGGTCTTTCGCTTGGGATGAAGAATTTTACCGTGCAGGTCTCAGCCTTGATTTTAAGAACTACAGTATATATTTATATTGGTGATTAGGACATTTGAGGCTGTCTTGTAATAATAATAAAAAACTCTTGTCTTCTCGTTAATAAACTAACTAAACGAATAAATTAACTTCGGCATGCACTTTGGTAGAAATATCATTACATGAATATGTTTGGAACGAACCAATAATGTTCCTGTAATGATATTTGCACCAAAGTGCATGCCGTAGTTAATTTATTCGTTGATCTGGAGACAATTTAATGCCCATTAATAAACTAAATAATATAATGGAGTAAAATTACAGAAATGATATCGTATTATACAGTAATTTCGCCTTGCAAGTTCAATAGTATAATAATAATAATAATAATAATAATAATAATAATAATAATAATAATAATAATAATAATAATAATAATAATAATAATAATAATAATAATAATAATAATACATTTCATCGGTCCTGGGCGGAAAGTGAGAATTATATCAATCACATGTGTAGTCAAGGTAAGGAGGAAAGCCTAAACTGAATAAGACATTGAAGCGGGTCACAAGCTGGGAATAAGAATAGTGCATGGTATAAATAATGGAAGACACCGAAAGAGAAATCCACTAACAGCAGGTAAACGGAGAAAAAAAGAGTAGAAATTGTTGAAGTGGAAGCATTAAATACAAATACGAATAGGGATGAGCACGAGTCGAGCCAAAATTTGACTCGACTCGAGTTCAATTCGAGTCGAGTCAAAGGTAATTTTCTTCACTTGAGTTCCGAGCCAAGTCGCTGTTTTCGAGGTCGAGTTTCGAGTTGAGTCGACTTTGATAATGACTCGCTCGCTCGTTCAGCTCGTTTTAACTCGTTTTGAAATAATGGCCTGATTAGACTGTAAAGCGAAAGCCATGAGAAATGTAACCAGTAATGTGGAATACTTTGGTGTTGCTCACGACAGGGGTGTGTCTCGTCTTTTAATTTTAGTGCATCTCGTGGTTCGTTCCAAACATATTCATGTAATGATATTTCCACCAAAGTGCATGACGTAGTTAATTTATTCGTTTAGTTAGTTTATTAACGAGAAGACAAGAGTTTTTATTATTATTATTACGAGACAGCCTCAAAAAAATAATAATTGCAACGTGTATTCGCACAAGCACTTTGACAACTGAACCGCGATCGCTACGCGGTAAACGATTCGTCTTTAGTCTGGTTACGTTAGGTTTCTTTGTCTCCGTTGGCAAACTTGTATGTTATATTTCTTCGATTCAAAATGTCTTTCGTATTTCTTTTATGAAGTCGGCAAAGTTTACATCAACAACTTGAGTTGTTCTTAAACCGTTGGTTCAAAAGTTTGTTTTTGCTCCACACGAAACTACAAATATGGCAGATTGAATTCTCATACTCTCTATGTCTTTCAAAGCAGTCGCCATTACCTGGTCAAAGACTTATTTCGGCCACGATTCATATTAACCAGAATAAATTCATTTTTCGCAAGCGGAACTTTCACTTTCCGGATTTCGGAAAATTATGGAATTCAGTTAAACTCCCTAATTCAGAAGAATTTCGGAACTCGGGAAGAATCCGGAATTTAGAAAATTCCGGAATTGAGAAAAAGTCCAATTTCGAAAAAATGCGGATTTTTCCGAATTCCGGAATGTTAACGAAATTAGAAATGTCTAAATTCCGGATTTTTCGAATTCCGGAATTATTCCAAAATCGGAATTTTCCGAATTCCGGAATTTGTCCGGTTTTACTTTCGGGAGTCAGAAAAGTAATAATTCCGGAATTGGCTATCCCTAGTTTATACACAACCTTCCAGAACACTAAGCTAGTAGCTGTCTACAAACAAACAAGTAATGCAAAGCATTTTGTATCCTGCAATACGTCATGTATTAAAATCCGACAGCAGTTTCAGTATCTAACCAGAAATTGCATGTATCTAGCTACTGGAAGCTGAGGTATGAAGAATTGTATTGTGTCTTATCTTTTTGTGTCTTATACAACCCTGCAAACCATTGAATATCTAAACGGCTTTCGTTAAATCCAAGTTGTAGTACTCACAGTTACATCCATTTGTGTCTATATGATCGTGTTAGTAAAGCTTACTATATGATAGCGTTAGTAAGTCTTCCTCTGCTCTCCCGTAAAGACCCTATTATCAATTTAACCAAGTTGTTGTATTACTACACATCTGCTTCCGTCTCTGTCAACTCTGGTCGATATCGTTGACGCGACATAGTTGTTTTCTATACCCCTTTCTTCGTTTACTGAACTAAACAGTAACTATTCTGAAATATACTACTGCGCATGCCTCGTAGATAAATATTTCTGATGCCAATAGTTTCCGTTTTGTCCAAGGAATGTTCTTTTTCTTATTCCTAGCATGACCCTTTTATCACATTATATGAAGAGCATGTAGGTCTAAATACCTCATGTATTACATAGAATGTAGGTTTAACTCTTCCAGCAAAGATGAAACATGTGATCATAGTACACAACCCACAGAAGTGATAGCTGGCAATACAGTGTTCGTAAACCCTAACGACACAGAGAGTGAGCTGTGCCCTTTCCTCTGGTCTAGTGGCTAGCACGTGCGCGTTTGGTGTATGGTATACCGGGTTCGATTCCCGGCGGGAGAGCATCTATGATTTTTAACTGTCCTCGATGTTTGTGTGTTCGTGTCCCTGTCGTTATACGTTATTAGGAAAAGCAAGTTAAACGAGTGAAGCAAGTAAAATTAGAAACACGTTCGGTGAGTCAGTTAAAAAAAAGTGGACAAAGCACTGGCTTTTCGCGCCGTCCGTGCGAGTTCGAATCTATCTCAGCTACATTTTTTATCCATTTCAGAGAAAGCATTGTTTCTTTTCGCTACAAGTAATTACTCTTTTCGTATTTTTCGCTGTCGCTCACAGTTAAAGTAAGTGACTATTCTTATAATTTCTACGAATGATGGATGTTCTCTTTGGCTTCATGTCAACCATGCTCGCGTAATGAAAACACGCTGTCGATAATAATAATCGACACACACGAGTAGCTAACAATATAATTTTATATTATTATGTGGAAATAAGTTAGGCTGGCTGGCGCCCCCCCCCCGTATTTTTTTCGATGCGCCTTATGGGTCCACGGTGTCCAACTTTGGTTCCATCCCACTATCACCTCGTGTTCTCTCGATATAAGTTATCGACATTTTGCATAAAGAGGGCTCTGCGTGGCCTCATGACTAGCCATGGCAATGACTCTTCGTTCATTTTGCATTGAAATCGCTTATGTTTCTGAGTACTATGAGTGCATACTGTCCAACGTAGCTCCCATCACTACAAATTCCCGTTCTCTCGCTATAAATTGCTAATATTTTGTTTGTAAGGAAGATATGGCGTTACAATCATTACGTTTGAAGAAGAATTGAGGAAGATATTGCCTTGCCACAAACAACACCTATTATTATTATTATTATTATTATTATTATTATTATTATTATTATTATTATTATTATTATTATTATTATTATTATTATTATTATTTTACTTACCACTAATTTTGCCTACCTTTATTTGCAAAGCAATAAGTTACTAAAAAGCAAATCAAATAACACTCCTCGCCATTCAGGCTCTCGAACTCGAAATACATGATTTACACTTCTCTGTGTTAGGGGAAAGCACATTTATTATATTATTCTTTCAAATAACAAGTTTTACAAGTTACTTCACTTTCAATGTGTAATTCCATATCATCACTAATAAACATCTTGTTCCGATAGGAAAATAAACTCCTCCTGCAAAAAAAAAAGCCTTACCGTTGCGAAAGGGCGTGAACCTTCTTTAGGCGATTAATATGGTCCAACATTTCAATAAGTCCCTGCAGAGAAAAATTTCAGTAAAAGAGGAAAAGTTATTCAAACTTTCTGAATACCTATGTATGGGCGAAATTTGGTTCCCTTGGAACTTTTTAAGAGTTTGAAGGGCCGCCATTTTGAACATTTTCATCTGATTATTCTGGTTAACGAACTCATCAAGATATTTCATGAATTAATTTTTGTGCCAAGTTTCGTCTCAATCCGAAAATTAGGGTGGTTATGGAATTCACAAATAGCGTTATATATATACAGATAGATAGATAAATAGACACACAGACTGAGAGAGAAAAAGTGTTTTGTTCCCATGTTGCACCTGTGGTGCGTCACAGCTAAACCGGGCCCCTTTGGAAAACGTATTGACCAGCCTAACCTAAACACAAGCCTCTTACTTGCTAACGTAGAAACGTGGTCGGTAGGTGTAGGGCATGTAGAAATTGTATTTTTAGTAACCATGAGTATGGTCCACTTCCATGTTTTTCTTTTTACTTTTTGGAGCTACTTCGGAACGTTCAATTTTTATTCTTCACTAATTGCAAATGGCGTTTACATTCAAAATAAGAGACATTTTGGTGGCATTTGTTCGGATATTCTTCTCTTTCGAAATGAAGAAAAGAATAAAAGCAATACGCAGAGACAAAAACTATTATCAGTACTAAACATTACCAATAATAATTGCTACGAAAAACTAAATACGACCTCTTTTGCCCTCTCATGAGCTGTATGTATTATTAACAAAAATTTTTAAAAATGTCCTTGACGGGGATTCGAACTGGCGAAGTTTGCATTTTCAAGCCACCACCTTAACCACTACACGAAGATCATGGCATGGTGAATGTTTAGTTGTCGGCATATTTGTTGTATTTTGTGTTTTATGTTTCCACTTCGACAATTTTTACTCTTTTTTTCTAAGTTTAACAGCTGTTTCTGGCTTTCTCTTTCGGTGTCGTCCTTTATTTACACTATGCACTATTCGTATTCACAGCTTGTGCCTCTCTGCAATGTCTTATTCAGATCAAACTTTTCTTTTTGCCCCTCAGTAAACATTTGATTGATTTAATTCTCATACTCTCCACGGGTGGAGCGCAGGAATGCCAGACTCGAAAAATAGGTGTACATTTACTTTCCTGACAGATAATACCTAATAATGAATTAGTGACTGTGCAGGGGTGCCCATCTCTCCATCGATTTGTTAACACTCTTCGTAAATGTACAATGCTCCTGTCAAAAGAATGTCTCGCAAGCCGTGTATGACACCCTGTACCGGAATTGGGTCATCAGAACTCACCAGTTCTGGCCCCAGTCTCTTTCTTTATTGAGGAGGAGGTATTTGATATGTATATCGCATGTATGCAGTTGCTGGTTAAGTCCCGTCGAAAAGAGTAAATTAGGCATCTTTTTCCAGAAGTAGGTAAAATAAAATAACCAATTACGGTACCAATATTTTTCATTCGTAAAGATAAATTGAATGATTTACAGATTGTATCTGTACAATCTCAAGTAATATCTTTTCGTGAAAAGTAAATTAGTTTCCATTTCCCGTAAGTGCCCCAGAACAGTACCAATTGATTTCCTTCCTCAGTATGAATTGATTAATGTAATCGCTGAAAATATTAGATCCCGAAAGGAATTAGGTACCGTGTAAGAGAAGTGAGTGACAGTAAGTTACCAATTTAGGTGTCAGTCACTTTCATAAAACGAAAGGATTTGATTTATATATAGGTCGAATATATCCAGTTGCTACATTAAGCCTAACCCTGGAAAGAAAATTTGACACCCTGTACGGGAAGTGATCAGTTTGTATACCAATCGCTTTCTTTCGTCAAGGAGAGTTGATTTATACATAGGTGCATGTGTTCAATCGATGTAAATACCCACCTCATGGAAGTGTATTGTTCCCATTATCGTCAGAGAAACTAAAACACAATCACTCATTATGTTGACTGAAGCTCCTATTTAATGAGTTCTCTGATTGAATATGTTTTTAAAGAAAGTTGCTGGTTATGACCACAACAACATACTGGAAATGCCGTGTTAAATATGTGTGAATATAACAGCGCAACAATATTATTTATGTTACTAGGATAATAAGGACCTAAAGCATATTGGCAATTTAACTCTAGACTAAGTGTTTATAATAATACCTATGAAAACATTATTCTGAACTATTTAAATGAACATTAAAGTAATAATTTTGTATTATTTTATAAGGAAAATACAAAGAATGCGATGCTAAAGGCCTTATCTGTTTTTCGGAGCAACAGTACAATACTGGTGAGTGTCATATATTATTATACCTCTAAATAATTAATTACAATTTTTCTGTTTACTTTTTCAATATTCACTTCCCGTTTGTTTTACGATAGTATATATTTTTCAGTTTATCCAACCTACTATTTTTGTACTATACTCAATAAGTCACTTACTAATGAATATATAGGTGTGTTATCTGTTGTAAAAAGATATAAATTTTGGTTAATGGAAGATAGGAGAAAATAAGTTCAGACAACTTATTAAAATATTTAAAGGAGTGAATCATGCTAAATGACACAATACAAGTATATTGTGCTTACTTATGCAGTTTACAATACATATAATAGAAATATTGGAAGGAGAAAAGGCACCAGGAAACATATTATCTACTGAGTTCTACCCTCTTAAATGTTTAAAATTCAACACATGAGTAAGTTATATGGATATGAAGAATAATGGTTCTCAACTGCAAATCAACTGACCTGTTTTCAGTCAATTTATTTTTTCTTCGAAGGAGTAGCTATAAAAGCTAGCATTATAGTTTTCAATATTGTTTTTTTATAGATTATTTTGGCAACATACGAAGACAAGGAAACGAGTATTATTCTAGACCAAAAGTAACCTAGTTCTAGAGTATTCTTTCCTTGATAAAACATAGAAATAGGATTCTCTTCGTTTAGTGAAGGTGAACTGAGGTTTTGTGCTCTTTGTTATGAAGTAATGTGTGGTAAGTTTTGATGGGACTTTTGGTGAAATCCGTTTGGAATCGCTTCAGTGGTTCAGATGATTGACTGAAAATTTGCTATTTTCAAATTGCTATTTTCAATTAATGGTCGTTATTTTTCAAACAATATTACATTTCCAACAATGTAGTTGGGTGTAATTTAAATTTAAAATTCAAATTTAAAATTTTATAATAACTATGGAAGATGATCGTGACTCTTCTAATGATACCAGTAACCCTTTCACTGCTATTACTGATGATACCAATAAAGACTGCAGGGCCATTAATGCAGATTTCTCGCATGGAAGCAACGCATCAGGATCAAAATTTAATCAAAGAAATCAAACCCAAAATGATACCGCATTAAATATGAACATTGATTTTTCAAACAGGCCTAACGAGATCACCTGTAAGCTTTGCAACAAATTGTGTGTTAGTTTAAAAGGCCTAGCAATTCACAATAGCAGGTGCCATTATGATATCAATAAAAACAAATCATGCTCGCTTTCACGGAAGTCGCAATCATCCATTGATAATGTCGATCACCCAAGAAAAACTTTGATCTCCAAATGCAATAAGCTTCTAACAACATTAAAGTCTTCTATTCCAATGTTGCGCAGGGTACCTCGAGGGGCTAGAGCTACAGTGGCAGACTATCTGTGCGAGGTATTACAACAGATTGTACGTACAAACGACTTAGAAGCTTGGATGGATCTCTTCTTCTTTCCTTACGTTACACTGTGCGTGCCATCAAAAGCTGACAAAGTGAATAATTTAACATCATGGGTTAAACAAAGAGTGCGATGTTGGTATGATTCTCGTTGCGAAGCCCTTCCTAACCACAGTAAAAAATCCTTCAAAGCTCGACGACCAGTAAATTCCACATTTAACGTTAAGACTGTCGAGAACAAATTAGTAGATGGTGATGTCCGTAACGCAGTACGGCTTCTCATCTCAGAAGATACTATAGCTTCTCCGAATGGATCGGTATTAGAAGCATTAAAAGAGAAACATCCGGCTCACAGCCACCCTTTTGAACCTCCCGATCTCATTGAGCCCAGTATTGTAGTGCCTAGAATATCAGTTGACGAGTTTACGAAGGCACTTAAATCATTTCCTTCCGGGTCATCAGAAGGTATGGACAGTCTCCGTCCTTCAATATTAAAGGACCTCCTACTCTCCCAAGACTGCAAAACTAAAGACCACCTGACTAACGCCATCTGCGATTTTCTCCATCTGATTATTTCCGGTAATGTGCCCACAGAAATTAGACCTATTTTCTTTGGAGCATCACTAATAGCTTTGAGGAAGAAAAGTGGCGGCATTCGTCCTATCGCAATAGGCAATGTGTGGAGGAGATCAGCCAAAATCATTTGCCATAGAATTAGAGAACCTCTAACACATTTTCTACCCCCACACCAACTTGGAGTTTGCGTCTCACATGGAGCAGAAGCAGCAGTCCACGCTGCTCGTATGTATTACTCTTTTCCACACCAGCAGGAGAAAGTTTTTCTGAAAATAGACTTCAGAAACGCATTTAACGAGTTGAATCGTGACTCTATGCTCATACAGGTAAAAAACAATTTTCCATCAATTTATCGATACGTACATCAGTGCTACTCGCAACCGAGCAACTTATACTTAGGAGATGAAATAATCCTCTCTCAGCGTGGCGTACAACAAGGCGACCCTCTTGGCCCTGGTTTGTTCGCACTAACTTTACAATCCATCGTTAATAGTATCAATACAGAACTGAACATATGGTATTTGGATGACGGGACTATAGCTGGAGACAAGGATACAGTACTAGAGACATTAGAAATGATCCGTAGACGGGCTAAGGAGATCGGATTGCAAATGAATTTCTCCAAATGTGAGGTCAGCTTTCTCGGAGTTTCCAATGAGCAGTCTAATAACCTCTTCAAGCTGTTTGACGAAGCCGCGCCTGGGATTCAAAGAATTTCGACAGATGACGCCAGCTTATTAGGAGCAGCATTATCTAATGAGGCAAGACGAACAATATTAAAATACAAAATTTCTAAATTAGAATTCTTCTTTACACGTCTTTCCTTGATTTCAGCTCACTCTGCCTTTTACCTACTACGTGCCTCATTGTCCATGCCAAGGCTGCTATACTTTCTTCGTTGTGCTCCTTCTTGGCGGGATGCTGATCTACTGGAATGCTATGACAACACCTTGAAAACCGGTCTAGAATCTATCCTGAATTGTTCACTCAACAATAACTCTTGGTTGCAGGCGTCCCTTCCTGTTAACCACGGAGGTCTCGGCATTCGTCGCGCCATGGATCTGGCTATTTCATCCTTCCTGTCTTCATTCTATGGCGCTAAGCCATTAATTGAGACCATTCTCCAACAAGATCTTAGCCTAGTATCGGATTCGGATGTCAACGACAGCATTGCTAAGTGGTCATCTATAGTGTGATCAGATCCACCTGACCTTGATAAGAGAGGACTACAATCCTCTTGGGACGATCCTCTTATAAGTCATCACTTTTCAGCTCTACTTCAGTCATCCGATAACCCAGAAGATAAGGCCAGACTTCTAGCTACATCATCTCCAGAAGCAGGCGCTTGGCTTCATGCTATCCCGTCACCTTCTTTAGGATTACATCTTCCCAATGACAGTTTTCGAATTGCCAGTGCACTGCGTTTGGGAGCAGATGTTTGCGAGCAACACAGATGTCCTGCCTGTAGAAGTGTCGTAGACAAGAAGGGCCTTCATGGACTCTCCTGTGCCAATAGTGCGGGCAGATATTCACGCCACTCCAGCGTCAACGACATTATCATGAGGGCACTAATTTCAGCAGGCGTTCCTTCTATATGTGAACCGTTGGGATGCAGTCGTGCAGACGGCAAGAGGCCAGATGGTATGACCCTAATACCGTGGAAGAAAGGAAAAGCACTTCTATGAAATTTTACTTGTTCCGACACCTTCGCCCCTTCAAATTTACATTCTTCCTCAGCACAAGCTGGCAACGTGGCTGCTCGCCGAGAAACAGAAAAACGCAGAAAGTATAGCAATTTACTCGACAAATATAATTTTGTCGCTATAGCTATTGAATCGGGTGGTTCATGGGGTCTCGAAGGCCTTAACTTTATAAAAGAAGTTGGTCACCGCATTTCTTTATCGTCAGGAGATGCTAGAGCAACCTCTTTTCTACTGCAACGCATCAGCATGGCAGTACAAAGAGGGAACGTTGCATCAGTTTTGGGAACGCTACCCTCTGGTAAGGAACTGGAGGAGATCTTTTGTCTGTAATCTCGGCGAAGTTTGAGGATGCTGTTGCGAGGCTTATGTTATCAAAATTATATTTGAATTTTAAGTACCTTTCCAATATGTATGTTTGTTTCTTTGTTAAAGTCTGTTGTTCTTTTTAGCACCGAGGCTACATGTGACGAAAACCTATAGTAAAATATAGAATCCGAACCACTAAAATACAAATATAATGTTGGAAATGTGCAAAGCTTATTTATTATTGTTATATTTGGTCTAACTTCTATAACGTTCGCTATTTGTTCTTTATACATGTATATTCCAATCTAAATATTATATTTTATAAATTTTAGATCCAATAAATAACTTTAATTATACCATAAAAAAAAGAAATAGGGAAATATATAATATATTTAAAATATAAATTTTAACCGAAAATAAATATACGCATAATTTAAACGAAAATAATAAGTTTCCACCTTTTGACTCACCTACATTTCTATGTCCATCTATGTGTTCTTGACCTGTTGGTTCGTTCGGTTGCTCCAGAAATACTCTCGTAAAATGTATTTAATTCTATTGAAACTTGGAAAATGCTATCAAGCTCTCTTCCGATATAAACTCATTGTGTGAGATGGCAATTCATTAAGATTAAGGAAGTGAAAGAGAATAAGTTCTCTCATATACATGGGAAACAATGTCTTCGTGTAAAGTATGCCACAATGATTGGAATTTGGTAAAGGACAATGTATCTTGTCTACTTGTCTTATGCATTACATAGCGTTAACTATATTAAATGTTTACTATAAAGTAGTAGCAAAATGCTTTTTCAATAGGGCAAAAATAGAGCTCTCAAGCATCCTGCACCCGATTTCAGAAGGATTTCTAGAAGGTAATAAACTTCTTGATGCATTTATTGATCTTCGCGATGCAGTGGCATATTTTGATTACAACAAATGTAAAGCTGGCCTTCTATCTATAGATTTAAGGACATAATTTGTTTTGGTTAAGCATATGAAAAAATTGGATTTCATCCTGCTCTAATTAATCAGGTGAAAATTTTGTATGTTTGCGAGATCTAAAATTCAGGTCAATGGTCATTTCACACCGTTTGTAACAATCAAGAGATCTATTAGACAAGGGTGACGGCTTTCTGTGTCTCGAGGGTGCCGGCTTTTTAATATATACATTTCACCATTGATTTGTGAATTACATTCTATGCAAATAGCTATTTCCTTTGCTGATCTCCACCTTAGAGTGTGTTATTGTGCTGATGATATTTCTGTTCTAGTACGAGATGAAGCTCAACTTATTCAAGTTATTCATGCCATACAAAATATTAGGCAATCTAGTGGAGCATGCATACATTTTCAGAATATAAATTGCCTGCATTTAGCACTTGGGATTTTTAGATGATAACTTTTCCTATTCTCCATGTTGATAGGATAAAGATTTTAGGTGTCTATTTTTATTGCACGGTACAACAAATGATTTCAAAAAATTGTGCTCTACTCCTTCAGAAGGTGAAAAGTTTATGTCAATCGTGTAAATTTCGTGGCTACTATCTTGAACTAAGAATTTGGATTGTTAATATCAATATTACAGGTCACACTTTCTCTCTCACTGAACTTTTTATTTATTTTTTTTTTCAGGAAACATGCGAATGCCAAATTGTATTTTTCCATCATGATAATAGTTTAAAATACACATATGTAACATAATAATAATAATAATAATAATAATAATAATAATAATAATAATAATAATAATAATAATACGATAGCAAAATAACCTAAAATACATATAGCATAACATACACCTTATGTATTTAGAATAAAATTCTGTTTACAACTAAAAATGTCTATCTGAGGGTGCCCTTGTGACATATTATTATAAAACAAACACATTTTTCTGACAGGTTATATATCCAATGCATTAACCCTTTGCGCTGAGAGATGGAATATGCCATTAGGGGATGTCGTTGCTCTATGTGGGACGGGAAGTTTGATTTCTGATAATAAATATTCTGATTCTACTGTACTATGAAACATATTATGTAAGAAAGATAAAGTGAAATGAGTCCTGAAGGTTTCAAGTGATTGTCCCTAATGTTTGCTTCGAAGATCTTCATATTCCTCAAATTTCGTATATATCCCTGTTTCTTTATACGTTAAAAGAGCATCAATTTATTTTCAATACTTTTGATATTGATTATATATTTCTTAGTATCAGAACCCCATATTATAGCTGCGTATTCCACCGTAAACCTTACATAGGCAATGTATAGTGTTTTGAGGACATTAGTGTTAGAAAAATCACTTCCTAATCTTATGATAAAGCCAAGGTTCCTAAAAGCCTCACCAACTACTCTGTTGACGTGAATATCGAATGATATAGGTTTGACTGAAGAGTTACTCCAAGATCAGTAACATAACCCATTATCTGAATTGGTGTTTGGTTAATAGTATGCGTATTGCGCACATAGTTCCTTTTCCTGGTGTATGATACTACTTTATATTTCTGAATACTTAATAGCAATTTGTTTGGTTCACACCATTGGGAAATACAGCTTACGTCGCTTTGTAAAGAAATAGCGTCTAATCCCGTTAAAATTCTGCGATAGATTTTTAGATCGTCAGCAAACAATAGTTTGTGCGAATATGTTATTACAGGTGGTAAATCGTTAACAAATTGTACATATAATAGAGTTCGTAAGTTCGATCCCTTGGGCACACCAGAGTCTACAACATATTAATTAGTTAAAACATTCTTGTACCGAACGCGATGTTTGCGTTGGCAAAGATAGGACGCTATAAGTTGTTTTAGATTTTGTAAAAAAAATTCAATGATACAAGTTTGCTTAGAAGTATATTATGATTAATTATGTCGAACGCCTTGGAGAAATCTGTATAAATTACATCTACTTGTTCCTTTTCATCAACTTTATTAGCTATAAAATGTGTGATTTCTGAGTGATTGGTTACAGTTGTTCTCTTTGGCATGAAGGAATGTTGAAAGGGAGGTACTATTGACCGTACATGCGAGTAAATTTTTTGGTATATAATAATTTGAAATATCTTAGATGGAGCATATACTAGGGTTACCGGTCAATACCATTTTATTTGATCAGTAGGACAGCCCGTTTTGGAGATGGGACAGAAGTCACCAATTTTCCATTTCGCAGGAAATGTAGAAGAAGCTATTGACTTGTTAAAAAGGCTTCTAGGAGATGTTTCATTATTTCTGAGCAGCCTTTAATGATATATGGTGGTATTTTGTCCGGCCCGTAAGATGACCGTTATTTAAGATTTTTAATTGCGTTCTCAACATCTTCGATTTCTATAAAGTTAATGTTTAATTTATCCAGGATTTCCGAATTATTGTGTTGCTCCATAGAAATAAGATTGTAGCTCGATTTATTGTGCGTCACTTGAAAATTTGTCTAAATGCGTTTCCAATAGCAGCATTGTCACTCAAAGTTTCACCATGATAATAAAATATATTATTTCCCGAATTACTTTTTATACTCTTAACATGCGTCTAGAAAGACTTAGGATTAATCATAATATTGACCTCACAGTTGTTTAAATATATATCGTATGCATTAGAAAATATGTTTTAGAAAGAGCTCTTATTTCTTTAAATTTATTGTAGTTAGAAAGTGCGTCCCGAAAACCCTGCTTCCATTTCTTATGGTGATACGATTTGCTCCTAATTAATCTAAGTCACTTAAAAACCAAGTAGCCAAGTAGGATAATTGGATTTAACTTTTTTCTCGGGAAGCAGAAGTGAAAAATATAATAGATATTATAGAAAGAATGCACAGAGCCGCCTACACTCAAACTATCTCTTATAGGTTACCAATTAGTTAGTGATATATTGCGGTACAGTTTATCAAAGTCAGTTTTAAAAAATTTAATATCTTACTTCGCTTTTGTTTGTACAATTAGCATTTCTAGAATATATATATAGAGATGAATAGAGAGAATAGAGAGATGAAACAAAAACTGAGATAGAAACGGTGATAAAGCATATCAATTGTTGGACTGGGCGATGAACATCCTCCGGTAAAAGGGGACGAAATTCGTGGATGAACTCTACGCTGGTAAGGTTCGAAAGTATTAGGTCAAGCGTTTTGCCATATGAGTTTTTAATATTATGGAAGGTTTGTAAATTATAAAAATTAATTAAGTGAAATAACTCTTGACAGATTCCAGTATATGTGAAAAAAATTGAGATCATTTCCCGTGACCTGTGAAAGATTATAATCGTCTGTCAGAAGGATTTTACTCTCTGGTTGTAGTACACTAAATATGTTTCAGAATATACTTTCTCTCTCCCTCCATCTCTCTCGCTCTCTCTCTCTCTCTCTCTCTCTCTCTCTATATATATATATATATATATATATATATATATATATTGTCAACGCCCATCCGTGTGCCTTCTATAGAAATGCGTAGCTCAAACCCCAGGGAGATTGTTCTCCGAACATTCTCTATAATGTCCGGGAAAAGTCAGTAACTAATTTCATGGGAATAAACACATGCCAAGTTTCATTAATAAACATTTGTATTTTCAGTAAAGAACTTCGTTATTAAAGTGTACTGTGTGTTGTGTAAAGAATGTACAAAACATAATCAGATCACAACCAACGAAGTCTGACTATTTTCTCTTTTTGACAACGATGACCAGATAGCAAACACATACCTTCTCAATCGATGTTGATGATGGTCCTCAGGAAGCAAGGTGCAGCAGAGCTAACTCCAACCACTTGTAATGATGATACTACCAAGTTTTTAAAACGTTGAATAGTTGTAGAAATAATACTGAAGACTAGTTCGCCATGGCTAGTGACTATTCTCTGACGGCTAACTCTCTCTAAATAAATCTCGTTGAATAATAATCCTTAGAAAGCTATTCCTCTAATGATCGTCTTAGAATGCTCTTCTTCGAATGAACATCTTAGAATACTCTTCTTCGAATCTTGTTAGAGTATTTATTTTGAACACGCCAATTTCCAAACTGCCACCTTGCTTCACGTCACTCCACGTATTTGCTTATTTCATTGCCGAAATTCACATTTCTGCAATCATCATCAAATAGGCAAAATCTTCAGACGTCTATCTGACACTCTCGTCACATCCTAAAATTTGTGTTGATGTTAACAATTAACAAATAACAAAATAAATTTTACAATGACTCTCACAATATTTTTTACTCTGCATTACTTCTTTGTTGTCCTTCGTCATCAAAACATTGCACATTGACACGTCTGTATTTACATCTTACATAAAACCAAAACAATAACTTGGACAACAGCACAATCTCACCATAATTTTTAAATGTATTTTCTTTTACTTAATTTTGCGTTCTGTAACTTCTTTTCTTTAATTTTATCTTTAATTTTGTCTTTACTTTTCTTACATTTATTTGTCTCTATTTGAGCCAATTATTATAGATTTTAAAATATAAATTCAATTAACTCTAATTCCTGAACACGGCCCCCCTTGAAACTCACAGGTGCTTCGCAGCTGATTCAATCGAAGCATGAGATTGGAAAATACAAAAATACAAACAATAATATAATATGAGACTTGTTCCATCACCGCAAATTTAACATAAAATCATGATATTATTAACAAGATAATAATCAAAAGACATATCTACGTAAGGTAATTTCGCGCGTCTATCTACATAATTACTGGTATCAAATGTTCACAGGAACATTTTCCTCTCATCTACCGCTTTTAATTTATGTACTACAAGCACTTAGATATTCGCTGAGTACTTGAATATATTGTTCTATTCATTATTATATACATATCTCTTTAATCTGAAGAGTCCCACATGGCAAATTCCTTTTTGCTCTTCCACATTCATGGTCTCCAACTGATACATTTTCACTGATTTATCTGTTTTTATTCCACTTTATCACACTGTAAAAATGTACTAAATAAATTATTGATTATAAATTCCACACACTCGCAACAACACTTAATTATTTATACTTCACAGTCCTTCACAAAAACACTGATCATTTTATCATTTTTATCACCAGAAACTTTTATAACACCATAATTATTAGCAAAACCATGACAATTCACCATCATTTGTTTGGCAACACTGGCACTTTCGCAAACGTACTGAGTGTTCGAAAATTCCAAAACTTGGCCTTGAACGAAATCAAAAACAGATTTCCGCTTTCAGTTGGCGTCACTTCTGGTTTCGAAATTGATCCATTGTTCAAGTATGCGCCTAATTTCAATAATTTTACGGTATTATTACAACAATTTGGCAAGGCACAAAGTAGCTTTTATTCGTTTTTGTGTCCTTGTCCGTCGATCGTGTTTTCACCTCACTCTCGTTCCGTGAACGACCAAAATCCTCGTGTTTTGACGTTCTCGTGGAATCCGCTGGAGCTGCACTCACCAAAATTGTAGTAGTGTCTTCTTAATTTTTATTTTGTGGCTTGCTATATGAAAATTCGCTATCCTGTGAAATAACCATTCTCAGTGAATTGTGATCTGTGAATTGTGATGGCATTTAATACATTCCATGCCTACAAGAATGGATCCTGTAATAAATTCAGAAGGGTCTTGGACACCATATTCATGCCCCTACCTTAGTTCACCAAAACAGCCATTTTCAGGGCTACCTAAACGTTTCTGAAAATATTTCTAGGAGTAAACCACTCGTTGTGCCCGCTTTTTGTGAAATTACACTAACAGAAAAATTCGCTTCAAAATTTGAACTCAAGATCTCATCATTGGCAAGCCCGTTATCTACCAGTAAGCTAGTATGAACACACAAAGCCAATGTGAAGAAACACGACTTTCAATTTCCGGTATGTGATTACAATGATACTCATATGCTTTGCAAATGTTGTATTCAACTTGGGATATTCCGCAACAAATACAGACGTACTCCCACAACAAAGCGAGAGAGAGAGAGAGAGATAAATATACAAAAGCATATCAGCATATTGAAATGAAATTCTATGTAAAAACTTTCCACGATCCACAATCCGACGTGGAACCACCGATATTTTTTTAATCTTTAGAAGATGTGGTGGCGATTGATCGGTGTTGACAGACGTTTTATTATCTTCAGATATTTGAATACTAGGATGTTTCAATACTTGAACTATCAAATCTTCGGAGCAATTATAGTAATAATAATAAACTAACAACTATTATTATTATCTCGTAGAAGATTAAAACTTAGGAGCTAATTATCTCTCAGACCATACTATTAGAAGCAGAAACGTGACATTTGGCAAGAATAGTTCGGTTTTGTTTAGTATTGCCCACGAGAAAAGGAATTTCTCATCTCGTTTGTAAAAAACGACAAACAAAGTCGGGACGAGAATTAATATTTTAAACTTGAGGCGGGACAAAGCTAACTCAAATTATCGTGTCGCTTTGGGGATGAGAATCAAGACGACACGAAAAGTATCGGAAACATTTCTCGTCTTATCTCGATTCTCGTAATAGTGTATTTCCATTCTTTACGTAACAATTGCTTTGTACACTGAATCTTATGCGCTATTTTGTTAGTTTGTATTTCGGAGCTCATTGAATTTATTATGGTCTGAGTAGGTATTTTTGTAGCAAAGCTTTTATAACTACTTCTGCATATCCTAAAAGTTAGTTTATTATATGCCTTACTGTTCAGTGATATTCAGTTATTTTTTTACACTTTTTTCCTTAAGACGTACAGTCGCGAAGAATACATCCACAACTAGGATAGGCCTGAGGAACTAATAACACAAATAACATTTAATGTATCATAAAATTTTTAAAATTATGGTCAAAATTCTATTTTTCTTATTGAGTTAAATAAAAGAAACTACAGAATCTATTTAATTTAAAAAACTTTTTATGTGTATTTTTAACATCGTTTACACTTAAATTTAAGTGCATGTATACATAGTATTTTTTGCTGTTCTTTAATTTAACATGAAAGAATGAATATTTTATGTCCAAAAGTAGTCTATTATTATTATTATTATTATTATTATTATTATTATTATTATTATTATTATTATTATTATTATTAATGTTATTATTCAACAAATATTTACATCGAGGAAAACACGCAATGTGTATTAATGGAATATTCCCAATTATTTTGAAGTGCAGTTCATATACTAGGATTTAGAACTTCGATAAGTGGAATTATCTCCTCACTTGCTGTTTTCATTTCCTGCATATTTGAAAGTGGAGGGAGAGAAACATTAAATATATTCTAACAGTTAACTGTCATATTTCTTGGATAAGTGTTTGTTACTTGCATCTTTCTCTTTAGAGTAAGTATCGCCATCCTCAATAAAATGTTCGCATATGCTTTTAACTTCCACATTTTCATTAATAACTAAGGTTTCTTAATATATTATACTTTTATTTGTGTTTTCTTTAACAAAGCAGTATAGTAATGAATAATTATTTATAATTTTTGAGAAAAAGTAAAGCAAAATAGGAAAAGTATAAGCAAAAAATTTGATTTTATGAAACTTTAGTCTGTCAGACAATTACGCGAAGAATATTCCAAGGGAAATTTAAAGGAAAATTACTCCACTCAGTTAACATGTATCAGGAACACTTACAAATACGTAAAATTGAAAGAAGGAAAATAATGTATTTTTGAGGCGAACAAAAAATACCCACTTCAGGCAAAATTCCAATAGGGGAAATCAATCAATATCTTCAGTTGAAATTGCTGAAAAAGACTGAAAACGACTATTTAAAACTTTAAGTGTAAACTTACACTTGGAGCGCTTCTATTAGCTACATCATAAACCATTTTCGTGAGATGCGTCTGTGTCAAGCGTGTTTAATAATGTTGTTGAGTTCTAGAAAGGGAAGGCGGCGCTTCGAGCCTGAATACATTAAACTTCTTTTTCTTTCAATATATAGACGGTTGTTTTAAAATATAAAGTTCTATTTTGAAGTGCTTGAAAAAACAAAACCAGATCAACAATCACGTTTCAAAGCTAGGCTGTATTTATTCGCCATGTCCATTAAATTATACGAAAATGAATGTTAACATTCTTACAAAGAGAACAGATTCCAATCCCCGACGGAAGTTAGCCTTTGGCGCGACAGACCCAGGTTTGATTCCCAGTGGAAGCTCATGTGGTTCGGATTCCATGTTAATCAGTAGGTCCACGTCCCTAGCCTCTCTGCTGACCGGGACGTTAAACTCATAACCATTATCATCACCCGGCGGGAGTTCATGTGGTTCGGTTTTTACGTTAATCAATACGTCCATATCTCTTACAGTCTTCTCTCGCTCAGAACAAAGTTCTGAGTTAAATACCAACTTGAAACTATACGTTCAAAATAAAAATTATTCACGCTCCTGATAGGGTGAAATGCACAGTTATTGGCCACTTAAGGAAAATTTTGACTTTGGTGTTCAGTGGTGCCCTTATTTCTTGCAATTTAAAACTAATCTTTTTTAGGTGGACTTATAGGGATATTAGCTTTCGATTTCGGTTATTCTTTTTGCTCTAAGTTATACAGCATTTTTACAGAATCTCTTTTTGTAAAAATATGCGAAAATGTACAGTAATTGGCCACATTTTTTAGTGATTGGCCGGAGTTTGTACTATTGATTGGCCACTAAACGCAATCAAAATTTTTGAGCTTAATATGAGTTCAATTTTGTTCTACAGGCTAGAAATTAAACACCAAGGTCACTATTATATTGACAAAAGTAGTTTAGGATTGTGAAAATGAGACAATGCATTTTGTGGTTATTTTAAAAAATATCTATTAATTTCTAGTTAACAAAATATTAATTTCTATGTATTATGTTTCTTTTACAGTTTTAAAAGTTTACAATGTAGAAATTATGAGAAATACAAAAGTAACTTTACTTGAAAAATATTTGAATATTATATAAATTAGGCCCATATAATATAAAAATAATAAACAGTTCTTACAATTAGTCCTTCTTTCATATCATACTTTTTGTAACAAAGTTGAGCTTAACATCACCCTTTCAATGCTATTACTCTTTCAATTAGCTTTTGCAATTAGTTCCAATATTTCAGCCAATGACTCTATCACTGTCACCAATCTCGAAGTTCCTAGGTACAACACTTTCATTATCAATGTGGAAACACTTGTGGCATACATAAATATCATCATCTGGTGAGAGTGGAATGTTTGGTTGTTGATTTCTGGGGACACATGATTCATGAGTCCCATTATCACATTCGCTACAGATTAACAGATGCTTAGAATCGCTACCTTTACAAACAAAACATTTCTTACCACTTTCGCAAGTGTTACTGAGATCTAATTTTCTTTTTGTTCTCTTTTTTGGGGCTAGTGACTTCATCGTTGCTTTGGATTTTCTAGTTTCCTCTCGTTCTCTCTTTTTGCGTTCTTTGTCCTCTTTTAATTTAGCCTTTTCTGTTAGCTTCTTTTCACATAACATCCTGTATTTTTCTGACGTTATTGCATAAGGCATTCTTTCTATGTTCCTCTTTCCTTTTCTTTTAGGTGTTTCGGGCCAGGCCAAGTATTCAATTATTTGGGAATGCTGGGTTTCCAAAAGAGGGCTTTCTGTTTCTTTAGGTGAAACTGCACTGCTAGTGCTTGATAAAGGATCGATTATTCCAGTGTTTTCACTCTGTTCGTGAACACTTTCATCTTGCACATAACCATCGTTCTCAATATTTGTCTGTATTTGTTGTGTTCCATTAGGGCTCCTTTCCACATCAGACTATTAGTTGCACTGAAATGGTTTTGAATGAAAAATTTCCATATATCGTACAAGATGACAAATTGTTATCTTCATTTACATCTTTCTGTTGAAGGCCATTTCTATCGTTTTCTTCAAATTTTTGAATTTTATTGTTACCTACAATACTGCAAAATTTCTCAAATGAAAGAACGGGAGTGTTTTCTGTTAACTTTGTGCTCACTTTTGTTCCTGAAGTTGTTAGACATTTAGAATAATCAACGGCATTAGGATCCCAAGGTATCAACCCACATGCTCTAAAACCGTTAATGATTACTGCAGGTCTTAAATAAGTTTGTATTACATTCTGTAACACTTCGGCAAAGTTTACCTTTGTGAGTACAAAATTAGGATTTTTCGTGTACCAATCGCTAACAGCTTTCTTCCAACCAGATGTTATTGGTTTAAAAGCAGCTACATCAGCTGGTTGCAAAATACGTGTCGAATTTGGGTAAAGGGCAATAAGTTCTATTCCTAGTTCTCTGCAAAGCTGGCTTAACTGATACATCAAGTAAGTTTTGTGGCCGAAGAGGATGACAAGGAGCTAAACCCCTTCTTTTACAATATAAGGATAAAATATATTTGCTATATATTCATAAAACACTTCAGATTTCATCCAACCGTTTTCACTTCTACCAATTCCCCAACCTTCAGGAGCAGAGTTTATTATTACACTTGGAATTCTTTTATATGGATAAACAATCATCGGCGGACACAACTTACCATTGGCAGCGAAGCAGAACATCACTGTCAGATTTTCTTTGGAAGAGGACGTTTAACGTCGTAAACGTTTTTATCACCTTTGAATGCAAGAACTTTACCGCTCGAAGGGCAGACTTGAAAATTAGTTTCATCTCCGTTGAACACTCTCCATGGCTGTGTTAGAATGTCTTGCAGTCTTGATTCCTGTAAATAACTGTATATTTCCTGAAACCAACTGCGAATGTCTTTCTCACTTATACAAGCACTGGCGTACGTTACATCTGCAGTGCGCTGAGTCAGTTCCGGATGTCTCTTTAGGAAAGCCTGCAATATTGTAAAAAGAAAATAAATTAGTCGCTCTAATAAACTAGAAATAAAGTTTAGAAATATAGGCCCTATCTTTAAATTTTAAGTTTCCGATATAAATTTCTATACTGACAACAACAACATAAGAAATCACGTTTAATAATGCTATGAATGTCACCAATACTATTATTGCCATGTCTTAGTGGTCGACTAATGTTTGATTCCATGCAATTTGAATTAAGTTTTTGTAAGTGAATACATAGATTAGTAGACGTAAGTAGAAACATAAGTATTAATGCAGATATCAATTGGGCTTACCCAACAATAGTCTCCTCTTCCTCTTTAGATGAAATAGGTGAAGGACCAAACGTGTTCTTGCAGTCGGGGTTCTTTATCTTATATTGTAACGTAGCTCTTGGAATTCCATATTTCTTTGCTATGGATCTCTGAGATGCTTTTGTTTCATGTAACTCACTGAGAGCCTTCTCTATAATATCCTTATCGTAAGGCATTTTACCAACTTTTGGCATTCTTGCGATTACGACTTCAAAGCCTGAAACAGAAAATCGAGAAATCAGAACTGTACATAGTGATTGGCCACCCGATATATTTAGTTATTGGCCACCATGCCAACAACTGGTAAATACATTCAGATTAACGTGAGAAAAAGATATGTTTCATAAAGTGCATAATAAAGGCTAAGAATATTTTTAAATTGCCACATTTATTAATTGCGCAAATACATAGTAATTGGCATACGTGGCCAATGACTGTAAATGAAGAGTAATCAGGTTATAGTTATTAGCCACCCCCCGAAAATGAAGAAAATAAAAAAATAGATATCAGAAATTCTGTTATATAGTGCTTCAAAGCTTAAGAAATCCATTATCATCAATTACCACAAGCAAAACAACTTTAAATCCTGAAAGCGATTGATTTATTGTTAGAAGAATCCTTAAGAATTTCATAAGACTTACCTAGAATTTCAGACTGATCCGCACATGTCTTCACGTCCGAAACTCTAGCATTACAAAGGCGCAGTCTTGCGGAAGAATGACGATTTACAAACAAAGAAAAGACAATCGCCGTCCGCTTCAGCAACATAATTACGAGAAATTTTGAAGCACGTCCTTATTATTGTACTTTTAATCGCAATGTGGCCAATCACTATTTGATGGCCAATGACTGTATGCTTTACCCTACCTATCTATCTATCTATCTATCTATGTATATATATATTCATGTATATGCATGTATATGTATATATATAGAGAGAGGGAAATATAATAAATATGGAAGTATTTTTAATAGGCCCGCGGTGGCTTAGTGGTAGAGCGTTCACCTCTGGTGCATGTGGTCCTTGGTTCGATCCCAGCTTGCACAAAGTTAGATTTGTGGTGAAGAATACCGTGTGCGTGGGTTATCTCAGTGTTCTCCTGTTTCCTCGCACTTTCTTCGTTACACACTTTTCAGTCATTCATCATCAGCGTTTCCTTTTCCTAGGCAATGGCAATTTCAGTAATCTGCAATTTCCTAGGTTTCTCATTTTTTACATCAAATTTTTAGTTATTTTCTATATTACAGCTAGAATAGTAGCTGATATTTAACACACAATTATCTATACCTTTATCTAAACAATTAACTATGCCTCCCTAGCCCGGAAACTAGGTTGAATAGACCATTTGTTCAAATGAACGTTTTGGCCTAATATAATGACCCCTAACAGTTCCTAAAATATTTGTAATTCCTCAGCGAATACCCTGTATTCTTATTGTTTTGGTTGTGGAATACTCTTTTCAAAGCTTTAAAACACCTAACTAATAGCCAAGTGGTAGAATAATGTATATGTATAGACTTCCTTCTCATAATAATAGGCAAAGATACTAGCCTGCTAAAAAAATCGATTTGTTTATTGAGAAAGACATATAAAGGTTTCGATTGCTTTTATTTATTAACTAACGAAACCATAGTATTGCTCGTTTAAGTTGATATATGAATTGATATGTTAGCAATCACAAAAAGTGAAACAGCAAATTCAAATACTCCTTTTAGAATAATAACACTTCAGCTATCCACAGATCAATATTGAATTATAACAAAATATGTATATCTTTCTGAGCAGGAGTCAGTGATTTTAAAGAGGAATGTGGATGTTATCCATCATGTGATGAAGAGAACTATGAAACAAGCTTCGCAAGTAGGGGAAAGTAAGTTCTTATTACATTATACAGATACATTAGAATATAAATTTAATTTTTTATTTCTCTTGCATAAGAGGTTTTTATATTTTCGTATTCAGTATTTACTTTTAATATTTAAGTTATACATATTTCTTATCGTTTATAGAGGAGCGGTGATGAATTATATCTAAAAAGTCATCTAGTGTTGCCGCTAGGGTACCATAATCTGATTCCACACTTTATTCACATAATTTATTATTCGATCCCAAAAGAAGTAGAGTTTATTCTCTGCAATGTTTCTTAAGCAACTAGAATACTCAATTACATGTTGAAATGGCGGTTCATTTATATTTCCACTCCAGAGGCCATCCTAGATCGTTTCTATTTTAAAGATAAAGTAGCTTCGGACATTGATGGATTATCAAGCTTGTCACATTTAAGGAGAATATAAATTGGCATTATATGTTGTATTACGTTGTATAAGTTCTCATTAATTTTAAAGTATTAAAGAATTTTACTTCGTTTCGAAGAACACATGAACTCCGCTGAATAAACCTTCTTCTCTTTACCATGATTTCATTATTTCAAGCCGTAGCGTCATCACTTCGAACCTTAAGAGTTTGGTTTATTCTGTCTGTTTCTATATTTTGACTGTATGTTAATTACAGAAGCCAATATGTTTGCCAGGAAATATAGATACTAGATTTAAACGTAGACATTCTAAAGCAGATATTAAGCAATTTACAAACGTACAATATTTACATCAGTAACTTTTCTGACCAATTGTCTGATGTAAATGTGAAAAAAAATCTCCAACGTCAAATGTCTTGAACACATACATATATATGTATACACACTCTACCTGTACGGTATACCTATTTACACAAGTACGTATACGTATAGGATACAATTGATTTCATATTATAAGAATAATTCATAGTGGCATCAGAGAAGCTGTTCACAAAATTATCATTAGAACCAGCTATATAATAGAGATAGTCAAACAATTTCATATCTCAAAACTGGATCCGAGATCCGTATATTGGACCTGGGTTCTAATACCAGAGCCAAATTCGTACCATAATGTGAATCTTTAATTCAGATTGAAAAAGGGAATTCAGATTCTAAGCTTAAACATAGCCTAAAATATCTGATCCGAAATATTTTGTAATCTAGATTTTTCTTCCGTAAGAGTGTGAAATGAGTGTGTGAGACAGAAAGAACTTTCAAATCTCTTTCTATTTATATTCAGTTCTTTGATTTTCTCTCCATTTCTTTTTCCGAATTTGTACTGAGACATAAACAACCTGAGAAACTTCTAAGACAGTTTTCGACGAATGACGAAAAATAGATAACGTATAGCATTATTGTAGAAACTTCGTTGTTAAAGGAGAGAGAAAGCTCACTGTCTGTGGGAAGTATACTTTGAAGTTCAGGTAGTTTATTCTTTGCGTTTTTTTTTGTTTCGAATATCAATGTGCATCATGAATTGTTGAGGATAGACTCGGTCCTTTAATGTCGTTAACAAACTTGAGCATACATAATACTTCAAGAGAAAGGGCAAAATCTAATCAACTGAAAAGGTGTCGTATACTACGCTGATAATGCTAGACCTCATGCGTCTTGAAAACCTCACGAAAAGTTGTCAGAGCTTGTCGGAAAGTTTTAATTATATCAATCGTATAATTCGGACCTAGCACTATAACTTATTGTGCTGTTTGAGAAATTCTCTAAATCTTTAAAAGTTATTTTGAAACACATCCGGTAAAAGCCACGTACTAAATTATTTTACCAAAGGGGATAATGGTGTTGCTCGAATAGCAACTGAATCCGAAGAATAAAATGGTGCACATGCTTCATAATGTTATTCTTAAATGACAATAAATGCCTCCTCAGTTTTTACTTCCAAATGGTTAATATATTTAGACAATCTGATGCTGCCAAACCTTGGCTTACGTATACTCGATATTACTTTCAGTTTTCTGCACTGACCCATACTAGCGAGAGCTATATTCATTATTTAATGGTGATTTAATATCTCTTTGTATGAGAAGGACTATTTTTTGTATAAGAATGAACTTCGAAGTGCAACACAAAGCATTATTCGAGTTTTAAATCAAATTAAATACTTTCCTCTTAAGGTAATTATTTTCGTACACGGTCATTATTAAGGCTCGGATTTATATGTAAAAACATAATTTTTCCAAACATGTACAAGCCCAAAACAGAGTTTATTATCCCAATTAAGAGTCTGCAAGTGTAAATTACAAATTTTATTTAACATAAAAATACATATTTCCTGAAAAATGTTATGTAAATCAATATTTTGGACAGTTTTATAATAAATAAATGTTTTTAATAAGTTTCTCTCGAAAGAAATTAAGATCGGGAAAAGAGGGACTAACATCGCGGACTACATAAATGTATCTACCGTATTTAAAAGTAATTTTCCACCTGAAGAAACAGCGTCGTCATAAATTCTAGTTATCAACGCTGAAGTAACTTGTACCAAAAAAAGCTTCTGAAGGAACTCTTTGTACTAAAGTGAACAAGTTGGTGTCAAAAATGGGAAAAAAGTTTCGTAAAATTACAAACTAGAACTGAACTTTTCAAATCAACAAATCCCGATCGTTCACTTCCTCCAACACCGGCTATCATGCGCTGGGATACCTGGCATAGGCAGTACACCGTTATATAGAGAATTTTGAAGCATTTGTATCTGTTGTAACCGAACTAAACACAGACGATGCTTCATCCATTGAAGCTGTCGAAAATTTAGTAAGTGATAGTGACTAGGCTTTTATATCTTCCAATTTTGATTTCTTGGCTCACTCTATAAAGAAACTAGAAACTAGAGAAGATTTAATGAGTACTTTAGTTAAAGAAGTACAACAAATAGAGTACATTGAAAGAAAGCTGAATGTTTTTTCTGCTTCGAAAGCTCAAGTCGTAAGAAAAAAATATGGATTTGCATAAGGAAAACATTGCGTGTATAACCCTATGTAAAACATCTGAAGTAAAGCAAGGCCAAAACACAAGTGAAGTGGATGATATGAATATTCGTAATATACTCCATTTCAAATACGCGATGTTAATATCTTGATGCAGAACGTTCCTTTTTCTCAGTATAAGGCATTATTCCGCGGTAATGGGCACACGTACAGGCCTATTCTTTATTCAATGTTCAGAAATCCATGGAGCAAATCACAGCTTTATACCAATTGTTATTGAAACCTGCCCTCATTCAGCATTTGTTAACTGAATAACAAAAATGGCTAATTTCGAAAAGACTTTTGTTATTCATTGCAAAGCCCGTGGAATTTCGACATCTGATGAATAGGAGATATTGATAAGTAGAAGCATTTATTTTTCTTACATTGGGTGTTTTCACATAATTTTCCTTGTTATTTATTGCTAAATATTTTTAAATTTTTAGATTTTTTTTTCATTTTTAGCACACAAAAGATAAATATTTTACAGTTTTAAGCACATGTAAATTCGGGCCCTAGTCATTATAATATTAACCATCTAATACTCCTTTATTCATTTCTACGAAAGCTATTGTTTAGCCAATTTAAAATGTATAACAAGAGAAAATATAAATTATTCTAATACATAAGAATACATTGCGGAATTACATTATGCTACGAATGAGAGAATAGTAGTTAGTTATTAAGAGTTTTGGGAACCTTTTATTAGCGGGTCTGTTTGAGATGTGGACTCACATCTCATTGTTTTATCCAAATGATATAATCCCCTACCGAGAATTGAAGCCAAATCCTTTACGCTCTAGTATAGACTAGTGAAGATATTTAATACGACAATCTCAGCTAAAGGGTTTTACATTTACAATATTTATAATTTTCTTTTGTTTCCTAACCGAATTTAAAAAGAAACGAAGTAAAGAATTCGATAAGAATTACAGAAATAAATATTGCCGTCGGGTTAACATAGGAACAGAAACAAAATTGACAATACTTCACGATTTGAAGACAATACTTCAGGACAACACATTATTAACAAACTATTCACTCAACCAGTTCCACTACTTTCAAACTGGTTTATGTAGAGTAGTTCTCTGCCCCCAATCGGTCTTGTTTACAGTAAGATATGACTGAGTTTGCGGCAATAAATTGGATGCTTTATCTAAATGTATAAATGTATCTAAATGTATGACTGTATTCGAAAAAGTCGCAGTTTTTCTTATGTTTTAATCATTGGTGGAAAAAGACATTGACTCTATGAAATGATAAGTGTATGAAAGGTCATTAGTAATAATAAAACAATAATAACAATGCCTTAATAATTATCTAAACAATAACATATAAAGAAGAAAATTAATTAACTAACGTAACGATAATCTATTCGTACGACCTTAGTAGTTTGCCGAGAATTACATTAAATGATTTTAGCTAGTTAATGGTAATTATTAAGGAAAATATTAGCGTAGGTGTGTGGTTAACGCATTTACATGCAGAAAATCAGTGTTTGAACAACTAAGTGTCCGAAGATATTTCAATGTCAATCCGTAGTCAGTGTGATATGAAAGATGATCTTCTGCAGAAACCAAGAGAGATCTTGGAATTGCAGTGATTGTAGCAGAACCATAAATGTAGACAAAGATGTACACGCTTATTGCCTTCAACTGTTCTCGATTTGATATTTTCCGTTAACTAACTTATTTTTCTAACTCATGTATATATTTTCTTTCTTCTTATATATAGTATGCAATGAAATAATACATTATACCTAACAACTTATTACGTCTGTGGTATATGTCACAGAGTGGAAAACACGCACGAAACTATAAATATTAATCTAAAAGTTGATAATTTTTTCGTGCATCAATTGCAGAGCAAAAGCCTGGCTTAGTGCTCCACTGGCTCACTAACTGCTTGAAACGTTCCTTGTAACTTTGGTTCCATCTGTCGACGAGTTTGTGAAACTAACAAATGTACTGGTATCGACCTAATGGAGTTATACCAGTTAGTTCCTCAAGTACTTTAATTGCTAACTGTGCAATAACTGAGTTATGCCTTTTAGAATGACGCTCGGTTAAATAGCTGTTTCTGTGTATGTATGTTACGTATACGAGAGAAATCACCGTGATCTTCAGTAATTCATGATCAATCTCGATTAACGTAATCATAGAATCAGGTCATAATTTTGTGTCCCATTTTCCTCTCACTTTTGAATAAGATAAGAAATATAAACCTATGTCAATTTGATTACCTTAAACAAAGTATCATTATTGCAGGAATTATACAATATGATGTTTCAAGCTATAGAAATTTAACACGCTAAAGCTCGCTGGGAGCTCCGCCCCCAGACCCCCACTCATGGCTTTGCCATAAGGTGTCAAGTTCTAGAAAACTATTCCTTGAGGAATTCACTTCCTTTTACAGCACACACCTGTTACCAACACATACTTCAATTGAACCAGTATTATTTATTCCATTTAACTTTGGACAGCAAACACACAATTTATAAGAAAGAACTCTATTACTACTTCTATTCTGGAAATCATGTACATGGCTAATTATATACACTTTGCGCACATCTATACATGTTAGAGACAATAACAGAATTTATTTTCTGAAATTTAAACAGCGGAAACTGTCTTGCAATAGCCTACCAATTAAACCTTTCATTTTCCGAAAACACTCACTGTTTACAAATGTGAATTTTTCCACCCTTTTAAATATTATGTTTTGCTGTGTAATTTAGTACATACAATGTATTATAATAGTGTCCCTGTTGTTAATTGTACATATTACCTGCACTAAAAGTAATTCACATCTGTGATATAAGAGTGCGAAAATATTTCACGCTTCCTGCATATTTATTGTGGTATTTACAATGAAGTCTACAATTTACTAGGTAATTTACAAATATGAGTATTGTTGGAAATTATTTAAATTTTTTTCATAGCATTTGAGTGAACACTATTTTTGTACTGTAATGTAGTACAGTGGATTATAATGGAAACCTTGGGCATAGTTGTACATATTACCTGCAGCAAGACTTTTTCAAATATATCATATTTACTGGACAATTTCTGGCAGTTAACCTGTATTTCTCGTCTTGTATTTTCAATAAAGACTACAATTTGTAGGTAATTTATAAAAATGAATTTTGTTAAGGCTTTTTAAACATTAGTTCATAACATTTGATTCAACACTAGTTTTTGCAGTGTAACGTAGTACATCTTATTATAATGGTGTCCTTTGGTAAAAAATGTACTTACTGGGCAACAAGACTTCTTGAAATGTTTATATACACTGGGCAATTACATAGAGTCTTCGTGTATCTTTACTCTCGTATTTTCAATGAAGACGATTATTAACTAAGTAATTTAGGATATGAATATTATTGGAGGCTTTTGAAAATGTGTTTATAGCATTTTAAACAAACCACTTTTTGCATAGTAGTATAACAGTGTATTAGAATGGTGTCTTTCTCATTTCTTATTACAATTAAATAACAAGACATCATTTCCTTAATGATACTAAAAAACGCATGTATAAACCGAATACTATTCCGATTTTAGAGGTGTAATTCCCCACAGATGCCGGCAGCAACGTACCAGTATTATGTGAGCAGTAAGAACGAAGTCGAAAATCTAAGGAAATCGGTAGCGTAGGGGATTGACGTGAGCCTACTGGACAGGAGACCTGGGTTCGTTTCCTAACAATCTTTTTCTCACTTTTTCTTTCTTTGAAAGTTTATTTTTATAGCATATATTGTTTGCCTATAAGGTTGAGTCTATTATAAAACGCATTTTACTCCAACCGGTCCTGTAAACAAACTACTGAACCGAAAGATGCACTTTTCCACGTATCCCGTATAAATATATTCTTTTCGTCTATGTCTGTAATAACGAAAATATTTTGTTCACGCAATGCCAACAGAAACCATTTTGATAAAACGAAGCAACGTGACAAGAAAAAAAGACGTAAGATAAAATAAGGTTCGGCGGGGAACCGAACCCAGACCTGCTACTCAGAAAGCAGACACTAACTATATACGCTATAATAACTACGTTATAAAAACTATATACGCTGCCAACGAGAAAATTCTCAAAAGATGCATATATATATATATTTGTGTGTGTGAGTGTGTGTCTGTGTGTGTGTGTATTTCCTTAAAAGTTATAATCTTATACTTTTTCAGTTGTGGTATAGACTTCAAACTTGGTATACGCATCTATCTAAACGACCAGTATAAAACGGGAGATTGTTTGCAATTATTTCCGGTTCGAAGCACACACTATCCTCGCGAGACAAAATGTATTTTTGTCTCGTCTGTATACTATATCGTGGAAATGATGCTCAATGTTTTTTTCCAAAATGTTTTTGGGGGTTACACTGCCTCCTTGGGGCTCTTAGAGTGCCCCCGCAGGAGACCAAATAATACGTGTATAATAGAATAATAAATAGAATACTATGAGCAGTGCCAATGGGAATACTAACTGTGATCCTCAGGAACATTGTTTCTGAAAGAAACACTGGTGTTGCCCCATCTCTAAAGCTACATATGTTTCTTTCTAAAAAGTTGAGTATCGTCTCGAAGCTTCGCACAAACATACTGCCTAGTTTCGAGACGATATCAACAGTTAGTGTATAAATATATTCTTTTCGTCTCTGTCTGTAATAACGAAAATATTTTGTTCACGCAATGCTAACAGAAACTATTTTGATAAAACGAAGCAACGTGATAAGAAAAAAACGTCATAAGATAAAGCAAGTTTCGGCGGGGAATCGAACCGAGACCTGCTACTCAGAAAGCAGACACTTTACCGCGGAGCTAACTTACTACGTTGAATTCTGTTTGTTTTATTCTCCTCAATATACCACATAAGAGTCCAAATGAAGGCAATTCAAAAATATGGCATTTTTGGATTTGAGATGGCGACTTCTCCAATGATTTGTTTCTTCACTTAAACTGAGCTACGTCCTTAATAACATAGCGAAACCTGGCTTACCTACCAAGAACACAACTTACAATTTTCATGGTTACAAATTTTTGACCCGCCATTTTGAATAGAAGATGACGACTTTTCCAACAAGTCGGATTTTTCCCCTCACATACGCTGTAATCTACACACTTGAACGCAATTTCGTGATTCCACCATATCTAAAAGTTGGTAGAATTAGACGCCCCTTATAATATTCCTAGCACTTTCTTACACCGAACATGACTATTTTTTTCAAGTTTAAGGGCGGATTCGCAAACTACGCATCAGAATAAACATCACCTCGAAATTTCAACGTCCTACATACAGCCATTACAAATTTCAAATTTTTTCGATTTGCGCCGCGAAACGAAAACGAATTTTAATGCTCTTCTTTCTCTCATAAACTATGTTCTTAGCTTCACTGCCTGACAAAATATGACGTTTCTATGGTGTGCGGAACTACTCTAAAAACCAGCATTTCGAAACGACGAAAAATTTCGACACTTCATTTACATGGAAAATGTCGCCTTTTTCGTGATATCGGAATTTTCCCATTACTCACATCCCATGACGAACAAGTATGCAAAATTTGGTGTTTGTATGTTTTGTGGAAGTATGCAAACAATTAAGTGTGTTTCCGATTATAGAGGTATATAATTCTATATTGTCGTAAGGAAAATGCCTATAACATATTATTGTACATCTTGACGGCTAACTAGCCCTTTATGTTATTGTAGTGCGTAGCACTAAAGTCTTTGTTGTATGGGATCACAGATCACCAAAGTCTTATAGTCTTGAGATTTCAATATATTACTGTGGATCGGATTCCAGTTAAACTAGAGGCACACTCTTACATAGCCTCGGTGTTGAGAAGGAGTGCTAAAATAAAACCATTCAATGATAACAAACTATGCCTATTACACAATTTTAATTTCCAAGTTTATTTACGTAATCCCTTGATGTAGTTTCGCATTATTGAACATGTGACGACTATTTCCTTCATATTTGGCTTTTGATGTGTAGGCAGTACTTTCGGTTATCGGTAAAACATCATAAGAAATATAATATAATTCCACAAATAAATTGTCTTTCATTAATTTTGTAACCAAACCCTTGTACGGGGCATCATTTCTTACTGATCTGCGTCAACACAACGCATATTCTCCAATACAATTATAGAATAATATTGATGTTATTATCCTATTTTCTTGACACACTAAAACATGTCAATTGATATGGCAGTGATAATCAATTTTCCGGTCAAATATGAAGATACAAACAACTCGTTTTTACTTCGATTGTAACTAGTAATTGTACGAATCAAACACTCAAAATTGATCAAGAATCTTACATCATTTGTAAAATAGTATATATAGTGCAGAAAATAGAGTACAATCGCACTACATCCATTAACTTATTGATTTCTGCGTATCGTTTGCATACTGCATATACTTACGTTGCAGCGCGCTGTACGAGTATTAGCTCAGGTTCGAATATTTATTTCGTTTTAGAATAGGTTAACTTAGGATCAGGTGGACATTTTTTTTCAGAATACCACTATATCTTCACATATTTTCTTCACGCATGCGTATACGTAAACTAAACTTCGTTGAAAGTCGTTTATTGAATACGACAGATGAAGAAATTTGAAGAAATTGTAAATAGAAATTTCTTTTGCAAATACATTTTTAATTGACACTAACCACTTTGAACACTATATTTAAATATATTTTGGATGCTTCAAGTAAATTTATACCCAATCATCATATTTACTACACAAAATATAGCATTGTTTCCGTATTTGAAAGTGAAGTAATATCCATGCATTTCAAACAGAAACACGGTCGTCTATTTCATATCTGGCAAATAAGTTTAAAGATATGTGATTAATTTGGCACTACATAATTACATTCCTAGCTACCGAAAGAGGGAACAGTTACTGCTCGCGTGGTCATCGTATCAAAATATTTAATGAAGCATAATTCATTTTTATCCAATCTCAAATCATTTTAGTAACTAGACTGTATGTAATACATATTCAATACTTTATAAAACAGGAATAATTAATCGATTATATAGTGTGTACTATAACATTATTATTATAGTAATGTATATTTTCTTATTAATATTCTTGCAGGTATGGAGGCAGATTTGAAGGAATTCACGGAATAACATACGTTATGTTTTCTTTCCCAATGTTCGGGTACACAAGAGACGTACTCTTTGGGAAACTGGAAATGTTAGGTTTGCTAGTCAAATACTATTATTACAATTACAGTAATTAAACTATTACGATTTATCACATAGTTTATATGACACACAACAAACTGTATGAATAGATTTGATACTTTTGGAATTGGTTCCAACATAATTAAAGTAAAATGAGGTTCTGAATCCACTTTTCCTTCTACTTTGTACCAACGTCTCGACAAATATTCATGCCAATTGAATAAATTTCACTTATTTTTAAACAACATTAACATTTACATTGAAATTAGAGGACAATGAATCTTGAGTTTATGTCACATACACATATTCTTCGATTTCATTAAGGTTATTTAAGAAGCAAATAAACCTATATGAATCTATTGTAACATTGAAAATATTTACATTAAAGAGGTGAGATGGTCCAACGTAGTGCAGTACATAGTAAATTCCGATCCAGAAAGGAACTATATCATAATAGAGTCATAAATTGTGTGTACTCTTTGCGCGCATGCCGAAGTTCGAACCATGCCCAACTCCACCAACATTATTTTACCTTTAAATTTTACAAATAACTCTTATTAACCTACTTCAGTTAATCCAGTTAATAGAGAAACATTTACGAGAACATAGAAGGGACTTTATGGGAACTTAGGTATCTTGATGATTAGTACTATTCCAGGAAGGAGGATACATGAAACAGGTAGTACTGCTTCAAATGATATTCCAAGTCGCTCACTGTCATGCTTTACAGTGGTACATCGACTGTAAAGGAGTGGTTTCTTTGTCGGACGACCATTACTTTGTTTATGTTGACACCCACGCATGGACCACATCATTTGTGGTAATGTCACAAACATCAGAACTGGAACGAGAACCAATGTAGTCAGATTAAAACACATTCATTCTGAGTAGTGGTTTCTGATGTAACTCTTGCAAGAGGTGGGAGTACCTAATGAACCCAGGAACATTGTCAAACATGGTCAGTTTTGTGATCCAGTATTTCCTGTTTGCCGAGGCGTAACTTGCATGTGTATTCTGACCTCTAAATTCTTTAATGTGGAACATTCAACAGTCACCACTAATGTCCGATAGTACTTCTTTACAACGTGAGTTTTTGATATTTATAGTCAGCACTGTGGTCTCTTTGGGTAAAATTAAGTTTAAAGTAAGTTAAGTGTAAAGTTAAGTGTAATGAAATCTTATTGGTTAATTTGTTCTTCAAATTTCACCTATAGATGTGCATACCAATTTCACACTTTCAACACGATCACGACATATTCTAATTTCAAAACATGATACCAAATAAATCAATTGATATGCAACATAATTTAAACTTTGGTCACAACTCACAGTTTGAGGTCGTTATTCTTAGTACAATCTGATTGCTTTATGAGAGGAAAGTCAGTCTTGGAGCAATCTAATGGGCTGATCACTTTCAAATCTTGAAAATTTAAGTTTAAAAATTTTGACTTTAAATTGTTAGAAAATTTTGGCTTGCAAGTTTTTAGTTCGGAAATTTTATTTTTAATTTTCTTAGTTCGAATATTTTGTTTCGAAAACTTTTACTTTGAAAGTCTTTTCATTCACTTAAATCGAACTATTTCTAGAAGAATATGAACAGTTTAGAATAAAAAAAATGGAAACTTTGCATTTACATGGCAGAATAAGTTTACGAAACGTCAGCAGAATTTCAACACATCTGCTTATGACGTACGCATATACAAGTATCATTGGGATAGTATACAGATTCTAAATGATGTGATGAAATCATATACTAACATTATCAATTTACAACAGAATGTACCTTGCAAAATTTTATCTAGTTAAATTATTCCTAAAAAGTATTTTTGAAAATCGTAGTGATTCTTGAAAATGATAAAAACATTGTTTTACTAGGAAGTTATTTACTATCAAACAAAATTTTCAAACGAAAATTTTAATTTCAAAATTTTGAAAAGAAAAGTTTCCAAACCAAATTTTAAATAATTTTTTTTAAAAAAATTCCAAATAAATTTTTCAAACTAAGATTTCTCCAACTGTAATTTAAAAAAATAAGGATTAGTTTTTAAATCATTTTCGATTGATCATTGAAGATTTGAAAGTGATCACTCAATTAAATTGTATTATGGATATCTTTCAACTCATCTGCATTCAGATTTAAAGTACAAGGAAACGACTTTAAGCTATTAATAAAAGTAATGGAAAGTTTAAAAAGTTTAAACAATAACCTAAAAATTAAACAAATATGAGAAAGTTAGCATCCAATCAGATTGCATTAAGAATAACTTTCTAAAGATCAAACAATCAGATTGGATCAAGAATAATGACCTTAAACTTTGAGTTGTGTTTAAAGTCGAAAATGTTGTTGCATATCAATCGACTTTTCCGGTATCATGTTGTAAATTTTTGAGTATGAATGACCTTAAACTGAGTCTTAACTACAATTCTATGATTAGAAGATTGAAATTGTTAATTTGTATCAATCTGTTACCTATAAGTTTTCAAGTCCAAAATTTAAAGCTAGAGGTAGAAGTCTATGAATCAGATTTCGATAGAGATAACTTTCCACCAATGAACTTAGACTATGAGTTCTGACTAAAGTCAAAGTGTGAAATTCGTATTACTTCAACAAATCGATGGTGATCATTATATATTAGGGTTCACGTTCTGAACTTTATTATAGCCATAACCTTGGACTTTATGCTTTCCGTGTTCCTAAGTTTCAAATTGTTAAGATAATAAACTTTGTAGGTTAACATCCTCAAATTTTAATTTTGACATTTTTTACGAATGTAATAATAAAATTTAGATCACACAAATTTACCGTAATTGTAGAGAATGATTACGAACTTTTATATGACAATTCGTAAATGTAAGAATGCATCAACATACCTTCTCCTGGTACTCGTGTTCAAATACTCTTGTATTTGTAACATTACAATCTGCTTTGCTGAAGTTTAAACACAATGTTCAACACAATGCTAATTTATTTTCCCATCAAATATCAAGTTTTACTTTTGACGATATAGTTTGAATATTCCAGGTTCATGAAATGGTGTATATACAGAGCTAACAAATTTATCAAAAATACAGAAATATTTTCCATATATATATATATATATATATATATATATATATATATATATATATATATTTAAAAAAGCCCCCCTTTTAAATTTATAAGGAATGCCTTAATATCTTATAAAAAAGAGAATTGTTCCCTGTAATCATCTATTAAGCATATAATGCACGAAAGATTCATCAAAGAGGATATAATAGGTCCAAAACCTCTAAATTTTAAGCAATAAAAGGAAGGAATAGTATCAATAAAATTAACGAAAATATATATTCGACTCCTAGAAAACATTTGCAAAATTCTGCTTATCTGAATTCCCAAATTTAAGGGATGTCAACAAATAATTTCTAAAATTGGAGTTCTCAAGTCCTATAAAAAATTGACCAGGTATTTAACCATATCATCATATGTTGTAGTAGAGTCTCATCTAATAAGATAAATTACGCCAACAACATCCAATGTTTTTTTCTAGCAATTGTTTACCCATAGAAAGAAATAAGCAGACTCACCTAAATTTACAATGGGGTGCATTTACGGAATTTCGTTATTTGATAATTCCCAAATTTAAGTGCTATCTAACCTACAAATTTGAAAAAGGGAGCAAGGTATATATGCCTTCTAAAAAGAGAATAAAAGAAAATAGATCCCTATACTTAAACATATAATCACAGAACGTGTTAAAGCCTCATCAAAGGAGATAAATTAGATCAATAACTAAACAGTTGGCAATACTAATATTTCGTTTATTTTAAAACCATAGAAGTGCTAAACAGTACTAACCAAATTTAGAAAAATATATATTTTTCCTTCTTGTAGAAAATATCTATTTTTTAACAATTTCTAAACTCAAGGAGGGGTTCTATATATATATATTCCCCAAATTCTGAGAAAGAAGCGTCAAAGTACCAATGTTGTATACAGGAGAATAGAGCTTATATCGAATCACATAAAAACATAACGTGATGAAACTTTATCTAAGAAGATAAATTATGTGAAGAACCTATTACGTCGTACGATGCATTGCTACGATTATATTTTGGTATTTTTTACGCATACGATACATAAATCAGGATCAATAAAAGTTACAGAAATGTATATTCGAATTTTGGAAAAAAACTTACCAAATTTCAGTTTTTCCCAAATTTAAAAGGTTGTCTTAGATAAATCTCCCGAAATTTATATACCCATGTCCTACCCGAACATTTAACAATGTGAGGTAATAGGTCATCATTAAGAAGGGTAAATTAGGTCAAACACTTTAAAAATGTTATTTTTTGACAATTTTGTACCCATGAATGGGAACGAGATGGACCCTAAGACTTACAGAAGGACATATGTTGCTCCTATGCTACTAAACCAAATTTTTAAATTTGGAAATTTCCCAAATTTAATAGAGGTGGTCCTGGGTACCCAGTCCAAAATTTACTTGTGGACAAAATTACACATCCCAAAATATAGAATGTGGTCCTATGCATCCCTGGATGTATCAAGGATCGCAAGCAATTGTCAACAGCTTCGGTAAAGGAATGGAACTCTATACCACAACAACTTACTACCAAACTTATGAGCAAATTGAAAACACGCAGCAGTACATGCATCGTTGTCTGTTATGATGAGGCAACATATTAAAGTACATTGGACTTTTTCTAGTGACAAATGGTATCAAGAATCGTATTGACCTCATTGTAAGCTATTAGCTCTTTATAAAAGTGTCAATTTAGTTTTCTAATCACGCGTTTCTTCGTGTTATTTACTGTATACCTTTGAAGCACCACCTTGTATGTACTATTCAAGCTTCATCATTCATTACCACTTGAGAATGATGAAGCATTCAAAAAGCAAGGTTGAAGTTTGGAAACCAGTGTATAAACACTAAGCCAAAGATTCAATGTGTTATTGTTACTAGCGTTAGATTAACCTCAACGTCACACAACTTCTTGATAACAATCCGAATGAAGTCTAGAAGAATGTAGAGGAATGTAGCCGTACTGTTAATCCCAACCCTGTAATGAAATTCAAATTGCGAAACTTCCTATGCCTACTATCTGGGTCATAACTACGCTCCCACTTCACCTACGGTTTTCTTATAGAACAATACGATACTTCCTAAGGCTATAAAAATGAATTATATTCTTAACATAGTATTTCTTTGAATTAGAGAACTAAAGAGTTTTACTATTGCATTTTATGTGTAGTTATACGTTATGACTAAATGCGAAGAATGATATTTACAAATAAATTGTTGTAGAAGGTTCACTGGAACATGATATGAGCGCTACACAACTTAGTCCCATATAGGTCAATAAAAGTGAAGTATTAGAAATAAAAAGCCAAAGAGGACAGAAAGGGTGATCTTTAGCGAAAAGGTAGCCAGAAGGTTACTGGTACTTTTGTCAAGAATGGAGATATTTCAGGGAATTTTATGACAATTTTCCTAGACTCTCTTAGCTTGGGGAAATAATATTGGTTCAATGAATATCTGTTCGATTCCGAAAACCAACCTGGGTTTAAATTTATGTTGAAAACCATGTAAATAAAGAACTAAATTCCTTTAAATGATTCCTTAGGAAGCATTTGTATTCTTCGTGACAGGTAAGCTGATAACAGGATCATTAACTAAACGAGATGTTGTCATGAGGCTTTCATGTGGTTGAGTGTGCACCTAATTTCATGCTTGAAAATTTATTAATAGGCTTCGTGCAGAGGCTAAGATACATAGATAGAACTATCTGAACGTTCTAAAGAAAATACATAACTAGAACGAAAAAGCGTCCTCAATATTTCCGACAGGAACGTTATACCGATAAATATATATTAGTGCTTCATTGAATATATCTTTCTGCATTATATTCTATTAGATATGACTCAACAGGGATGGAAATATAATATATGAACGATAATATTCTTTTAATTGTTGCTGTGTTTTGAGATGACTGTCAATTAAATATAACTGTACTATTAATCAAAAAATCTATGTTAAACTGATATTTGACCTATTATGAAAATTCATTCTATGTGAGTAAAAGTACTTTTATTGTATTTATTCTCTAAGATCATGTACTAATTCGGATCAAGTAACATTAGTCAAATATTTGAACATTTTACATCTCATTAATAAATAGTTTCAGTGTAAAAAAAATGGAATGAATTACTAAGTTCTAGTTTTTACGATTTTTTTTCAGTATCGTTTGGAGGTGTTGGAGGACTATTCTTTGGACTTAGCTTAATATCAGTTATTGAAATGGTTTTCTTTTTGCCTCTGCAAATGTTTTCTGCACTGTCTACCAAATTCAAACGCAACAAGATACAACCTGCTCAAGGGTTTAATAATCAGCATAGTTCACCCAGGAACAAAACAGTATATTGCAAATGCATGGAGATAACTCATGTTTCACATGTTATACCAAAATGTAGTAGAAATGTCAGTTTGTGGAAGACGAGATTGAGGTAATGAGATAAATTTATAAAAAATGCTAATATTGCAAAAGTTATTATAATGTGTTCACAATTGTATATGCGAAACAAGTCAACGTGTCAGTTAGGTCTTGTGTTGTTTGTGTATTGTACGTATGACAAGGATTTATAAATACATAATGAGAAGGAGTAGGCCAGTTTAGAATAGAGACTGGATAAAACTATCTGAAAGATTGAAAGATTGAAAGACATTTGAAAGACAAATTTACAGATAAATTATATTAAATGATCTTTTAATAATCGTAATAATTTAAAATGATCATGTCACTAAGAATTGTAAGTACGAATCTCTGCAGACTCTTTTTAAATATTCGTTCGAAATTCCAGGTTTGAGATTTTACACACAACGATATATTTTCAATTTATGATATAAATAACTCTGTTTTCTTTTTAATTTGCTAATGTTTTTTAAACCTATAGGAATCAGATTTCAATTGAAGATCCGGAGTACAGAGTTAATTTAGAAATATAAAATACAGAAAGGTTTAAGTATTATTAATCATTTTCAATACCCTTAATTTTAAATAATTTAATTTCAGTTTGCTTCTTGTCTCTATTCTTTTTTACATATTGATAGGTTCATATTTCAAACATTTTTTCTTGTGGTTGAGTTTGTATATCTCCTTAAGCACATAGCTTGTACGTAGTCATAAGACTAAGTTCTCAAACTCAACATCAAATCAAAAGTAAACTTTTAAACCACAGTTATTGAATGTCAATACATAATTTCAACCCCCCTTGTCGTGCCTTTTATAGCAATCGCGTAGCTCTGTACGTAGGGAGATTGTCCTCTGGACATTCTTTAAAATGTCCAGGTAAATTTAGTAAACTTATCTCAGGAAAGCAAACACAATGCCAAGTTTCATTATTAAAAATTTGTATTTTCATTAAAGTGATTTGTCATTAATGTCTAATCAGTATTGTGTGTAAAGAATATGCAAAACATTATCAGATCACAACTCACAAAGCCTGATTAGTTTCTCTATTTGATAACGATGATCAGATAGCATACACATGTCTCTCGAATCGATGTAGTTGGGTGTCCTCTGGAAACAAAGTGCACCTTAGCAAACTCCAACAACTTGGAACGATGTAACTACCAAGATTTAAAACTTTCAACGATGGTAAAACTTATAGTTTGTAATAGTCCACCATGACTCGTAAACTATTCGGTGTCTAGTAGTCTCGTTTGTACGCTGACTTCCTCTAATCCTCTCTGAATGAATGACTCTGAATTCATTATCTAGTTCGATCCTTGGTAGAGTATTTATTTGGAAAACGTTGATTTCTAAATTGCTACCTTGATTCACGTCACTCCACGTGTTTGCTTATCTCATTGCCGAAATTCACATTTCTGCAATGATCATCAAAGAGACAAAATTTCCAGACGTTTATCTCCGTAATCTCACAGTTTTGTCACATCCCAAAATTGTGTTAATGTTAACAAATAAATCTTATAATAACTCTTACAATAGTTCTTACTCTGCAACTTGTTTACTTGAGTAGTAGAAAATGGATCGATCTGGAACAACCTAGGCCAACCTAGCACAACTCACAAGACCCTGGGAAATTGACCACCGTACACCGTGAGCCCACGGTCTTTTACGACCTCCATTTTAGGGGTGAATTTATTCCCTTCTATGAGCACTTTTTAGGGGTGTATTCGTTCTCTTTTACGAGCACATTTTAGGGGGTGAACTCGTTCCCTTTTATGAGCATATTTTCCAACCCCTACGAACACATAGCAGAACATCAGGCTACGTAACACATAGCAGAACAGATAACACATAAGACTCGTTCCCTTTTATGAACACTTTTAAGGGGTGAACTCGTTCTCTTTTATGAGCACATTTTAAGGGTGTACTCGTTCTCTTTTATGAGCATATTTTCCAGCCCCTATTTTAACATAGGAGATAACACATAATATTACGAACACATAGAAGAGAAGATAACACATAACACTACGTAACACACAGCAGAACAGATAACACATAAGAGTACCTAACATAACAAGGGTGTACTCGTTCTCTTTTATGAGCATATTTTTCAACCCCTATTTTAACATAGGAGAAAACACATGATTACGAACACATAAAAGAGAAGATAACACATAACACTACGTAACACACAGCAGAACAGATAACACATAAGAGTACCTAACATAACAAGGGTGTACTCGTTCTCTTTTATGAGCATATTTTTCAACCCCTATTTTAACATAGGAGATAACACATAAGATTACGAACACATAGAAGAGAAGATAACACATAACACTACGTAACACATAGCAGAGCAGATAACACATAAGAGTACGTAACATAACAAGGGTGTATTCATTCCGTTTTATGAGCATTTTTTTCAACCCTTATTTTAACATAGCAGAAATTACACTGAGACTATGAACACACAGCAGAGCATAAGACTATGTAACATAGAAGAGCTAATACAAGAGTATGGCTTATTTTTCAACCCTTATTTTAACATAGCAGAAATGACATAAGACTACGAACACATAGAAGAGACTACGTAACATAGCAAGGGTGGACTCGTTCCCTTTTATGAGCACATTTTACAACCCCTATTTTAACATAACAGAAATGACATAAGAATACGTAACATAGCAGATAACTCATTCCAACCCCTATTTTAACATAACAGAAATGACATAAGAATACATAACTCATTCCAACCCTTATTTTAACATAACGAGCAAAGATTACAATCGAACACCCCACGGTCTACAGATAATCATTTTAGGGGGTGTATTCATTCCCTTTTATGAGCATATTTTCAAACCCTATTTCAACATGACAGAGACTACGAAACATGGCGGACATAGCACAGGGGGTGTATTCATTTTCTCCACCCCTAATTGAACATAGCAGAAATTACACTGAGACTACGTAACACACATCAACCTCCATTTTAGGGGTGGACTCGTTCTCCAACCCCTGTTTTAGAAATTACATAAAAATTTTTTTCAACCCCTATTTTAAGACAATGAATACCTATGTAACATTGCGATTCGATACGCTCTTTGAAGCGATTTGGATGAAACTCGGCATATGAGGGTTTTCGGACATGCTGATTTCGAATATCATACTTATTTTTTACCTGGGTCTTATAGTTTATGTGGGATACGCCCTTTGTATGACACTTAAAACTTAATAACTCAAAAACGAAGCAACGTATTGAAGTGGTGTTTCCACATTTAGTAATTGGTCATCAACCACTGCAAGTTCCAAAAATAATAACCATCGAGGTCAAAGGTCACAATACTTAAAACCCAATCACTCGTAAACGGCGCCAAATATCGAAGTGGTGTTTCCACATTTAGCAATAGATCATCAGGTACTACAAGTTCCAAAATTAGTGGTCATCGAGGTCAAAGGTCAAAATACTTAAAACCCAATCACTTGTAAACGGCGCCAAATATCGAAGTGGTGTTTCCATATTTAGCAATTGGTCATCAACTACTACAAGTTCCAAAATACTGATCATCGAGGTCAAAGGTCAACATACTTAAAACCCAATAACTCGAAAACGAAGCAACGTATTGAGGTGGTGTTTCCAAATCTAGTAATGGGTCATCAACTAGTACAAGTTCCAAAATTAGTGGTCATCGAGGTCAAAGGTCAAAATACTTAAAACCTAATAACTCGAAAATGAATCCACATATTGAGGTGTTGTTTCCACATTTAGTAATCGGCCACCAACTACTACAAGTTCCAAAAATAATGATCATCAGGTCAAAGGTCACAATACTTAAAACCTAATAACTCGAAAATGGATCCACATATTGAGGTGCTGTTTCCATATTTAGTAATTGGTCATCAGGTACTACAAGTTCCAAAATAGTGGCCATCGAGGTCAAAGGTCAAAATACTTAAAACCTAATAACACGAAAACTGAGCCAAATATTGAGGTGCTGTTTCCAAATCTAGTAACTGGTCATCATCTACTACAAGTTCCAAAATACTGATCATCGAGGTCAAAGGTCAAAATACTTAAAACCTAATAACTTAAAAACGGAGCCAAATATTGAGGTGCTGTTTCCAAATCTAGTAATTGGTCATCAACTACTACAAGTTTCAAAAATAATGGTCATTGAGGTCAAAGGTCAATCTCGTAAATGAAACCACATATTGAGATAACGTTTCCTCATTTAGTAAA